>NW_027397077.1:30077604-30082995 GCF_003265705.2 Callorhinus ursinus | reverse complement strand
AAAGAAAGAAAGAAAGAAAGAAAGAAAGAAAGAAAGAAAGAAAGAAAAAGAAAATAAATAAATTCAAACTGTGATCATTGTTATGAAGTGACTAAACCAATAAGAGGCTAAGTTACAGATCGGGGAGCCCGAGGAGATTGCACAGGACTCTCTCTCCATTTCCCTCTGCCCCTCCCCACTGCACATGCACGTCCTCCCTCCCTCTCTCCCTCCCTCTCAAAATAAATAAAGAAATCTTAGGAAAAAAAAAAGTTGGGGGAGAATGACACAGGAAAGAGATATAAAAAGTCCTGTGATAAGAAAGGAGTTGTCCTAACAAAAGCCCCCTAAAAGAGCAATGTGGTTAGAGTATGCTGGAGGAGGACAGCTTGAGCAGAAGTCAGAGATGAAAGCAGGGACCAGAATACTCCAGGCTGTAAGCTGTGATTCAGTGGGACTAGCATCTGGATGACAGTCAGCCTTGGAATTTCACACGACATATGAGGGGGTAGGGTCAGGATCCCAGTGAGTCAACAGGGCACATCGATGGAAATAAAGGGATAAGTAACTCTCATAAGGCCATCTGGTCAAAGTATTGTCATCTAGTCACGTGAATGAAGGGCAGTAATAAATGGAATTGGTGACTTGAAAGCTAAAGATCTTTTATTTTACCTGTTCCTTTATAGAAAAATCTCAAAACATAAAATTAGCGGAATGGTAGGCTTGGGAGTGACTTAGAGATCACCTGGTCCCTCATTTTACAGAGGAAATATCAGGGCCAAGTGAGGTCAAAGGACATTTAGAGGCATGACTAAAACCTGAATCTACCATGCCCTTCCCCTCACCAGTAAAGTCTTTAAAGCCATGACACGTGGCTAAAATGGAAAGGATAGAGGTGAAGAGAGCAGAGGAAGTTGCAGGGGCAAGGTTTAGGGTATTAGAAGAATCATTAATGGAAAGCTGATGGACAAATCTTCATGTAGCCTTATTTATGAGAGAGTGAGAAGAAACAACCTAAATTTTCATCAATCGGAGATAATTCATGAAAAGTTGGTAAATTCTTATGATGGGATATTATGTGGCCATTCAGTGTGATATATATGAAGAGGTTTTATGGACGTTTGAAAGTGCTTATTAAAAACATGGGAAAAGCAGGATATACAAGTTTATACCCAAGAAATGAATTCTGAAACCTGCTGTCGCCCACACAATGGAAAAAAAGACTAGATGCACATTTGTAAAATATAATATTTCAATATTAAAGCTACCAGTTTTAATACTCCATTATCATGTTTCAGGTGCTGTGTTAAGCCTATGTAGCATCTCATTTATCCCCAACAAAACACTAACAAGAAGGGGTTATAATTGTACACATGAGTAAACGGAGGCTTAAGAAGGCTTAATTAAGTCAATTGAGGTCACAAGGCTAGAAAATGTCCTTGCCAAGTGAGAAATTACATACTACTACCTTTTGAATCATTTTTTTATGGTGAAAAATTATGTACTACTATCTTTTAAATCATTTTTTTCTTTTCTCCATTTTCCAATTTCACACTGGGGAAATAGACTGCATTATAATTTTAGAAATAAACTGGATGTCAAGCCAACTAAAGAAATATAATAGCAACTTGTGCTTCATTGGTGATAGGATTTTTTCTCCTTCCCTCCCTGGTTCTCAACTATGTCTTGATGGCTTTCTAGTCTGTTTTCAATTCATTAAGTGCTCATTTTGCACTTACTATGTTGCTAGTATTACTGATTCTGTTTACGCTCAGAGCCACTGGCATGAGCTGCTGAAAACACAAGTTCCTTTCAGTGCAATTATCCTTGCGCTAAGAGAAATGACTTCCTATGCTTTTCCTTGTTCCTATTTGTCGGAGCTGGGTGGCCAGGGGATTGGCACAGTTGGAACTGGCCTTTGCCTTACTTGCCCTTAGCAAATTCCTTATATTTGAATGAAAACCTCTAATTTCATAATTTCAATGCACTCTTGCCTCATAATACTCTCCTCTCAGCCAAGGAAACGAGAAGCATTTTGCGACCCAAAAGCTGCCAACGTGAGTCATGTTAGCAACATGACATGCCTCAACTTTCTGCTCTTAGAAAACTCTAGTTTTCCTCTATTAATTGGGGAAGCAGTAGTTTGCAAAGCACTTCTATATTTCTTTTTCTGCCTGATGGCTTTACCAATGTCTTCATAATGATTTGCTACCAATATCTTATTTCAATAAAATGTTTTAAAGAATGTGACACCTATTTTTTCTGAATTTATGGTACTACTTCGGCTTTGATTATTCTGTTTGCTGTTTTTGGTAGTGTCCTAAGCTAAAAAGAAGAAACCAAAACCTACTCTTTTAATTTTATGTACTCTAAAAAATATACTTGAACATAAAAGTTTATTATCTAGAACATAAAAACTCTTAAGTGGAAGACATTTTTTCACAAATTTTCTAAAGACATTGGCTAAATATTTCCAACTCCTGGAACAATATACATAATAATAACCATAATGAAAGTAACAACTATTAGGGCACCTGGCTGGCTCAGTTGGTTAAGCATCTGAGTGGTGATTTGGGCTCAGGTCTTGATCTTATGGGTCCTGGTACTGCTTTGGGCTCCGCGCTCAGCGTGGAGTCTGTTTGAGAGTCTCTCACTCTGCCTCTCCCCTCAGTCGTGTGCTCTCTCTCTCCCTAAGGTAAATAAAATTTTTAAAAGAGGGGGTCCTGGGTGGCTCAGTCGGTTAAGCATCTGCCTTTGGCTCAGGTCATGATCTCAGGGTCCTGGGATCAAGCCCCGCATCAGGCTCTCTGCTCAGCAGGGAGCCTGCTTCTCCCTCGCCCTCTGCCTGATGCTCCCTCTGTTTGTGCTCCCTCTCTCTGTCAAATAAATTTTTAAAAAATCTTAAAAAATATTTAAAAAGAGAAAGTTAACAATTATTGAGGCATTACTACATGCCAGATACTGTGCTAATATATTTAAAATGAAAATATTTATTTCATTTAATCTTCCAAACAAAGTTACAAGTTAGGTGTTACTACTGACTGTTAATCCTAATGAGCAGACTGAAGCTTGGAGGCTATGCAATTTATGTCAGAACACACAACCAATGAATAGCAAAACTGGGATTTAAGCCCAAATCATCCTCACTCGAATGCATACTTTTCAATAACCATAATATACTGCATGATTAAATCATATTTGGCAAATGAGATGACACTTACATTCATTCATCTTAAAGTAAAACCACAGCTTGGAAAACCAGGAACACTTTATTAATATCTAGGTCATTCAGTTCCGTTTATGTTGAGTGTAGGGGTGTTAAAGGAAAGCGGCTTCCGAATTATTGATCAAAGCCCATAAAACTCAATAGAAGAGAAGAAACAGTGGATCTAATTTATTGACCACAGGTCCCCAAACGCAAATTGATATAATCAAATCAATCACTTAGTTTTAATAAACCTTGTCCCCATATCCATAATCAATAGTATGAATTTAAATGAGTTGTCTTATATTTTTACAAGTATAATCTGCAACATGTAACACTTGGTCTGCACTACACATAGTCACATGAGAAACATGCCTTTATTGTCATAAATGCCAAACTGAAATGTTTTAAATTAGTCATCACTTGAAATATAATAGCCGAACACACATTTAAAGATCTCCTTGTAGAACCTTTAATATTAACAAAAAGGACTATTCTTAAATCAGAGACCACCATTTGCCATGCTGTATTAGTTACTCCACACACTTATCCCACTTAATCATCACAACAACTGTACGAGGTAGGTATTATCTCCAATTCAGGCTGAAGAAACAGACACAGAGGGGCCAATTTACTTGTACAAAAACCCACAAGTGTTTAAGGGCTTCATAGCAACTCAAATGAAGATATGGTGGCTATAAAGGCGTATATTCTTTCAACTAAGTAAGACTGCCTACTTCTGCAAGCACTTGGCCTCTGATTCAGATGGCTTCCAAATTTTATTATTCATAAGCTGAGATATCAAAACAAAAGTAGAAAGTACACTTTGAGGTATGTTTTTCTATTTTAATTGTTTTGATATCTTTACCAAGGCTTTACCTTTGTATATTTGTTGTTTACATCATTATAACTTCCTTATGGATGCAGGGACACCAGAAATCCAATTATAACTTTGCTTGCAAAGTTATAATAGCTCATGGGCCTTTAAAAAAGATCCTTCATAGTTAATGAACAAAAGAGTACTTTTCTACATTAGGAAACAGGAATGTTCTTAGACTGTATCTTCAAATAGGTCATGGAAAGAATATGTGAATGCCCGTCAATCTTGTGTTTTCTAGATGCCATCCCCTTCTGCATAGGGTTTGATGTTGGGGATTATTTTTATTTTGGCTACCTCTAGTTACTAGTTGTCTGATTAGAGACAAGAAGGTTAAATGTGCTGAACTTTAGAGGGTTTTTTTTTTCCATTTGAGAAAAAAAAGATTATGAAATACAAGATTGAGTTAATAGTACTTCCTTATGTATTTTATTAAGACTAAATGAGGCTGTGTTTGTGAAAAGAGACTTATAAACACAAATGTGAATTAATGTTCCTAGATAGTACCACAAAACTGACCTGGTTTAATCCCTTAATTTTATATATATCAAGGCCCAGATAATTTTTTAAAAATTATGCAAGGACACACAGTGACATTTTAAATACCACGTAAGCTCTTTCATGCCAGCTTTTATGGGACATGGCTCCCAAAGTAACATAGTTTCAGGGTTGCCCCATTGCACAACTCTAGAGGGCACCATTCATTATGTGAACTATAAACAAGGCGTGCCCTGAAGCACAACTTGAAAACTCAAAATGAATGAGGCACCCAGAACTGTGCTGCCAAGTGGCATTGTTTAATAGCTTCATCCCAACTGGCTTTTTTTCCTCCTTCAAATCCTTACCAGTAAGCTCATTGTTTGAGTATTTAGAAATTCCTGTCCTTTTCTAGTGATTATTCTTGCAATATCTTATTTTTTAAACTGAATAAAGGATCAGTGTTGCATCCCCTTTTCTCAAAACACATTGCATTTGCAGAGTTTAAATTTTAGGGGGTGGGGTGGGCAGGGAGCTTCCACACCCTCCTGAAATCCACTTCTTTAATACTAGAACTTGCAAAAATAATGGATTCTTGACCACATATTTTCCTTTATTTTTCCCTATTACTTGATATCATCAATTTATATATATTCTTTGGCTCTCAGAAAGACTATACCCCCTTATATTATAAGCTTGTCCTGCATCTTCCTCATATCCTGAACACTTCACGTAGTCCTTCTCCAAGAGCTTTGCCTCTTCCAAACCATGACTGTTGGACTCTCCCACAAAGGTTAGCTCTAAGGACTCAGCTCTCTCCCATCTTTTTTTTTTTTTTTTTTTTTTTTTTTTT
>NW_027397077.1:30070619-30077504 GCF_003265705.2 Callorhinus ursinus | reverse complement strand
CAGCCGCAGCAACTTCTTCCTAGAAACATCGCCAAAGGCAAGGGAAGTTCTCTCCCATCTTACCCATTCAGTATCTTCCACTGTCAAGGTGAAGGCTTTGGATTCAGACAAACCTGTATTTTGAATCCCAGCTCTGCTATCAATTCTGTATGTTTTCTTTGAATAGACCTTGGCCTCCCTGAGCTCTGTTCTTTCATGATTAGATGGGATTGATAATACTATCTCATGGGACTGATCTGAAGAAATAGTATTGTGTGTGAAAGGCACCATATGTCCGCACAAACTATAGTCCTATTGTGATCATTTCTTTTTTTTTTTTTTAATATTTTGTTTATTTATTTGACAGAGAGAGACACAGCGAGAAAGGGAACACAAGCAGGGGGAGTGGGAGAGGGAGAAGCAGGCTTCCCACTGGGCAGCGAGCCCGATGTGGGGCTCGATCCCAGGATCCTGGGATCCTGACCTGACCCAAAGGCAGATGCTTAACGCCTGAGCCACCCATGCGCCCCGCTATTGTGATCATTTCTGTCTTTGTCTTTTCATTGGAAAGGAAGTTGTTTGGGCGCTGCAGGCTATGCCAGCCTTGATTACTAATGTGTATTAGCGCCTAGCCTGCTGCCTCCACACGGAAGGGGCAAAGTAAACGTAAGGTGAATGTAAGCTGGCACCCACGTGGCAGGGTTTCCGAGTATTCTCCTCAAATGTATCCAGCCCAGGAGCCAGAAGCAGTGCAAATTGTAGCATATCCACAAACTTGCATTTCTTAGAGAAGACAAACTGTTAATTCAAATTCAAATTAACACTTTATAAAATTATCTTCCTTCTAATCTGCCATCTTATAGCTCCCGTTCTTTCTCAGCTCCCCACCTGAAACTTCCCTATAAACACTGTTAATTCCTTTCCACCATTCCCCGTCCCTCCTGCCTCTCTTCTCTCATGACACAAATTGTACAGAAGTCTAGGAAACACACAGGGAGCCGCGAAAGGGGAGCACCTGAAGGCCAAGGACAGAGTTCTATTTACCTGGCAAGGGAAGGAGTAGGGGAAGAATGGCTGTTTTTGATTAAGGGATTTTGTCTCCATGTCACCGATGTTTTTGTTTTAAGCAAACTCCATACCACACGTGGGGCTCAAACTCACAACCCCAAGATTGAGAGTCACATGCTCTATAAACTGAGCCAGCCAGGCACCGCCCTCTATGTCACCTATGTTTTGAATGAATATACGAATGAATGCCATTGGCCTGGTCTCATCATTTCAAAGACTCTCTGCCTTTTAGTCTTCTTCATTCCCGATATTCAACAAGTCCTGTACCATGTTTGTTCATTATGAAATGTATTCTTTTAAATTTCCTTAATTGTCAGGGCGCCTGGGTGGCTCAGTCGTTAAGCATCTGCCTTCAGCGCAGGTCATGGTCCCAGGATCCTGGGATCGAGCCCCTCATCGGGCTCCCTGCTCCGCCGGAAGCCTGCTTCTCTCTCTCCCACTCCCCCTCTCCCACTCCCCTTGCTTGTGTTCCCTCTCTCGCTCTCTCTCTCTCTCTGTCAAATAAATAAATAAAAGCTTAAAAAAAATTTCCTTAATGGTCAATAATTCATTTATGATATTCTGTCACAGAGTAAAAGATTCTGCAAGTGCCATACTGCCTAACAAAGAGAGGGTGCTGCCAGGGCAGATAAAGAGAAATGAGCTGTTATAAACCCAAGGAGCCAGTTACTGGATGAGAAACAGTTCATGTTTCCTCTCCAGATGGTGACAGTGAAGATGTTACAAAGCAATAGAAAGTAGGATCAGAAGGAGGGAAGTCTCTGTCTTGACCTGAGTTTGGGGTTGTGCTGCTTGATAATATCATAAAGGGCTACTCTTTCCCTCTTGATAATAAGCTATTTGAGAGTAGAGCTTTTATCAATCTATATATTCCTTTTGCAATTCCCAAGGTATACCAACAGAGAACTAAGCATATTGCAGTTTCTCAATAGATTGACCACATACTTTGAATTCATAACATTTCACTTTATTTAGACCTCTGGTGAACAGAACAAGGAATCCTCCTTAAAAAACTGAAGGGGGAAAAATAGAATAAAAAGCTGAAGGTGGCAACTAGAGATTATAGGTGCTAAAAGAATCTCTCTTAAAACCCTGTATAAAAAAACAAAAACAAAAACCTTGTATAAAACCTTGCTTAATTGCTATATTATTTCATTTGAAGAGTACTGCTAACAAGTCTCATGATCATACCTGTAACATTAAAGAGGGAGAGTTAGTTTTTGTTGAAGAGCAGAATTCAGAGAATTTGACTAAAGAGTAGTAACTGCGTGGTCTAACAGAAAGATGGCAGACGTGGATCCTATCTTGGCTTCAACAGTTACGAGCTGCGTGGTTTGAAGCCAGTCTTTTAATTTTTCTTTCTTTCTTTCTTTCTTTCTTTCTTTCTTTCTTTCTTTCTTTCTTTCTTTCTTTCTTTCTTTCTTTCTTTAAGATTTTTTATTATTTATTTGTCAGAGAGAGACAGAGCGAGAGAGGGAACACAAGCAGGGGGAGTGAGAGAGGGAAGAAGCAGGCTTCCCGCGGAGCAGGGAGCCCGATGTGGGGCCCGATCCCAGGACCCGGGGATCACGACCTGAGCTGAAGGCAGACGCTTAACGACTGAGCCACCCAGGCGCACCTCTGTCTTAATTTCTACATCTGACTTCATTATGTGGGGATATTAGAAACAAATATAAAATATTTAAGGCACTACCTGGCACTGAGTACTTGCTAAAAATTTGGTAGTGTATTCTTCGTAAATTATCCATGTATTTTAACCACAAACTAGGACCCCCAATCTACAAACTTAAAAGAGATACTAACATTTTACCAAGTCAGGTTTTCCACCACTGCCATTTGCTTTCTTTCTGTAAAGTCTGTTCTTAATATTTTGACTATCTGCATTGCATTCTGTCTATACCTTGTCAGTTTTACCTTTCACACCCTTCTAATTCATGCTGATGTTTTTCAAGTCTTGGCTTAGTCACCACTTGGATGCAACATTTAGGTTACCTAATTGGGCCTCATAAGTCAACTCCTCCTGGATTTCAGTAATTTTCTCTACTTGGTTTTGGGTTACGGCTTAAGGCTTATTCGGGGCGTTGGCACAGAGTTAAGGTGAAAGCAAAATGCCTTGGATGGAGCCGTTCTCCAGACACAATGTTTCATGAGTTGTACAAAGAACTAAGAAAGCAGGACTCTAACCTGCCCTGGTCATCTTACAAAACTGCCATTTGCTTCTGGCTGAGAGCCGATTGCTCCCCTCCCTTCCCCGGCCTCCTGCCCTTCACTTCATAACAGGGAGAACAAAGAAGGCCGCTCCTGGGAGAGAGAAACTAGTCAGCAGTGTTTGAGATGATTAAAAACAAAACAAAAAAAAGAGTCCTTGTGGGTATTGATACGGCATTCTCCCCTCTGGTGGAAGGCCGAGAGCTTCAGTCAACATTCTGCTACTATGCACGAGGGTTACAGTAATTCTGAATCAAGCCTAACTAAGCAAAACAAAGAATTTGTTCATGCCTCGAATAATCTGAAATGTATTTGGGGGGCTGGGTGATCTCATTCCCCAAAATGGAGTGTAAGAGTGCCTTTTCATTTTAACAAGTTCATAGAATGACTTCAGGGAAATCTCATGTTTAATTTGTGTATTGACCATGTAAATATGTGGTTTTCAAAGTGCTTCTTTGTTGCTGCTGAGCCATCGATCAAATTGCATTGTAAAACTTGTTTTGGGAGTATTGTTTACTTGCAATGAGCTTTTGCAAGAATATTTGAAGAGTGACCTTTTGAAACGTGGCCTTTGAGACTGTTTTGGAAAGGTCTGTGAAATCTATTTGCACATTTTGGGGACATTTGTTTAAGTCAAAAAGTGTTTACGGAGCATACACAAGATCCTCAGACATGAATTATAAAATAAGGACATAAAGACATTATCAAAAAGGCTTTATGCTTACCCTGGGCTAATGCCTTTTCCACTCTCTGGTGACTGAAAAGAAGTAAAACAGCTATTATTCGGTTCCTACGTCATTGTAAAAAATTACCACAAATTTGGTGGCTTAAAACAACACAAATTTATTCCCTCACAATTCTGAAGGCCAGAAATCTGAAATCAAGGTTGCAGGGCCATGCTCCCTCCAGAGACTCTTAGGGAGACCCTGTTTGATATCTGTTTCCTACCTCCTGGTAGCTGCCACCAGTCTTTGCCATTCTTTTGCCTATAGTCACATCACGCCAATCTGTCTCGTTCTTCGCACTGCTTTTCCTTCTGTGTGCATCCTCTCTTCTGTATGCCTATCTCCAACTCCCTCTTGCTTTCTTTCACAGGAATGCATGTGACTGTATTTCAGGTTCACCTAGATAATAAAAGATAAGCTCCTCTTCTCAAGATTCCTAGCTTAAATCACATAAATTAATTAGCCTATGAGGTTAACATTCACGGTTTTGCCATATCTTTTTGGGGGGGGGGAGCTCATTTTTCAGCCAAACAGAGTCTGCCCTCTGGCCTCTACAAGTAAAATATACACTCCCCATCCCAACATGCCCTAAAGTTTCAACCCATTACAGCATCAACACAAGTCCAAATGTCATCTAAACATCATCAGCCCAAAAGCTCTGTATCTCATCATCTAAATCAGGCAGAGTTGAAACTCCAGGTACGATTCATCCTGGGGCAAAATTCCTCTTTCTCTGTGGACCTGTGAAACCTAGGGAGAAAAAAAAAGTTACCTGCCTCCAAAATACAACTGTGGGATGGGCATAAGATAACAACTGCAGACATTCCCATTCTGAAAGGGAGGAGATGGAAGGAATAATGGGCCCATCCATCCCAAGCAAGTTTAAAATCCAGCAAGCACATTGCATTAGATTTCAACGCCTGATTATAATCTTATGTTGCATGTAACTGTGCCCTCCAAGCCTGCAGCTCTGCCCTCTGTGCCCCATCTGCTCCCGGGTCTCTGCCCTCAGAGTCATTGCTCCTTTCTTACAGGTAGCACCTATTTGCAGCTGAGTAGCTCTCTCACTGTTTCTTGTCTGTAGAATCCCAGAACTCTGAACAGTCTTCCTGCCTTTTGTCTCATCTCTGCCCCTTTTTTTCCAGTCTGGCAGTGTTTCTGTTTCTGCTGCTATAAAATTCTCAATAACCTTGTGAGTCTTCCATGTTTGTCATGGGTTGTCACACCACTGGGCAAGAGTGCCCTCCACTGATCTTTCCCAGATAACCCCATCTCTCCTCCTTACTTCTGCTGACTTGAGTACATCCATGAGTCACACATCCCAAATCCCTTTATCAGATTGTTGCCCAGCCATATCCTTCACTTTCTTTAAAAACATGCCCTTCTAACAATAGCTCCTCTCATTTTTGCTTTGTTTTTTTGGCAATCTGCAGGAGCTGTGAATTTTTGAAATTATTAAATTCTGCTTCCTTCCTGCTTAACAGTACCTTTTTAAATTTGTTTCCTTCCTCTTGGATTTTCACCATGAGCAATAAGAAGAAATCAGTCTGCACCATTAACATTTTGCTTGGAAATCTCCTTGGCTAAATATCCACGTTTATCGCTTATACGTTCTGCTTTCAATACAACTATAGAACACAATTCGGCCAAATTTTCTGTCACTGTATAACAACGATACTCTGTCCATCATTTTCCAATAACATGTTCCTCATTTCCTTCTGGACGCTCACCAACAGTGCCTTTAGCATTCGTATTTCTGACAACAGCCTATTTATGACAATATATGTGTATTTTCTGAAACTGTAGATTTCTCTTTCATGCTCCTCACCACCTTCTGAGCTCTCACCAGAATCTCCTTTAATGCCCAAGTGTCTACCAGCAGTTTGTTCAGGGAAATCTACACACTTGTTATCCCCATACTTCCCCAAATTCTTCTAGCCACTCTTCAGTACCTGATTCCAAAGACACATCTTCATTTTTAGGACTTTATTACAGCAGATATAAAAGGTCTGTTTTAGTTTCTTATTGCCACTGCAGCAAATTGCACACACGCGGATGCTTAAAACAACAGATTTCTCTCTCTCTCTCTCTCAGAGCTCTGAAGGCCAGAAATCCCAAATCAGTTCCACTGAGCTGAAATGAAGGAGACAGCCAGACCATGCTCCCTCTGGAGGTTCTAGGGGAGAATCTGTTCTTCGACTCTTCAGCTGCTAGTGGCTACAGGGATTCCTTGGCTTGTGGTAAATTAGTCCAATCTCCATCTCCACCTTCGTATCACTTTCTCTTCCTCTGCCTTTTTATCTGTGTGTCTGTGACCAAACTTCCTCTACTTTATAAGGTCACATATATTTACATTTAGGCCCACCCAGATAATTAAGCATAAATATCTCCTCTCAAGATCCAGAACGTAATCACATCTTCTGCCCTATGAAATAATATTTACTCTTCTGCCATAAAGGTAATATTCACAAGTTCCAGGGATTAAGACATGGATGTATCTTCTTGGGGGGCCATTTTTTGGCTTACCACAACAGTTAGCAGTCAGTGATATCTTACTATGTATGCCAGAGACTGTGGTAATAAGCATTTTACACTTGATCTTAGTCAAAAGGCTGAGAAGTAATGTGTGGCAAGCATTTTAAAACTTTATTTCATTTAGTCCTTAAAAAAGAGACCTTAAATAATGCATTATATCTCCATTTTAAAGATGAGGAAATAAAAAATCAGGGATCCCCAAAGTCTAATAGCTCGTTTGCTTGTCTCCAGGTACAGAGACCATAGAAATATTGCTACACTTCTTCTTCTTCTTCTTCTTCTTCTTTCTTCTTCTTCTTCTTCTTCTTCTTCTTCTTCTTTTCTTCTTCTTCTTCTTCTTCTTCTTCTTCTTCTTCTTCTTCTTCTTCTT
>NW_027397077.1:30051995-30070609 GCF_003265705.2 Callorhinus ursinus | reverse complement strand
TTCTTCTTCTTCTTCTTCTTCTTCTTCTTCTTCTTCTTCTTCTTCTTTTTGCTACACCATGTCTGTGTGGCTATTGTACTTCAGGAGTTGACGTGCTTATTAAAAAAAAAGATGCATAAACATAAAAACAGTTACAAATTCCATCATAATCCATGCTTGTTCTCCTTTACTGTGCATCCAATACACTTTAAGAATAACCAGTAAAAGGAATGACTCAACCTCAAGTAGATATATTGTGAGGTAGCATTGATTTCTGGATTACAAATGTCCATGAACCCTCATTCTTAGCCCCAGGTGAAAGATTCATTGTTGCCTGATGGCAGCATTAAATTCAAGCAATAAGGCAGGGAGAGGGGGAAGGGATGACTACTTTGCTACATGTTTCCAATCCGGTGAAAGATTTAGATCTAGGAGTCTAGACAGATGAAGAAAACCAGGCTGGCCAATCATCAGTCCACTAAACAACACCTTGGTCTATGAGGCACCAACGAGAGAAACGAAGCAAACGGGATATAGTCCTCTCCTAAAAGAGTATCGCGGAAGCTCATGTACATTGAAACACACGTGATAGAAAATTTAAACACTGGTGTTGGCCAGGGCATTATCAGCAAGTAGAAGGTCAATTATCAAGAACGACCTGAGACGGAGAAGCTACTTTGGAAAGTATGCGGCTGGGTAGACAGAAAAGGACAAGCAGATGGCCGTGATGACAGTACTGCGCATGTGTATGGGGGGGGGTTTGTCTGGCTGGAACAGACTGGATTGGAGAGGAAGGTATTTAGGAGACTTTCTCCAAAACACAGAGTCAGTTTTTACTTAATAAAATATTATTTATGAAGTATCATTTTTAGTATTATGTGAAAAATTATGTAAATCACACAAACACACAAGTGGACACACAGAAAATAAAGATTGCTGGTAATGACCTTGCAGAAATAACCACCGTTATCATCTTATTCTGAGTCCTTTCTATTGTATGTATTTATCCATATCTATTTATATACTTTTACACTTTCTTGTTGTTGTTTTTTTTTTTTAATATTATCTTGGGATTTTGATACACAGTCTTCCCTGGAGCCTGATTTCTTCACTTAAAAACCTGCTATAAAGATTTTTCAGGTAACTAAATATTCCTCCAAAACATGATTTTAGTGGCTATATAGTTTTCACTCATACTGGTTCATTATTGTCCATTTAACAGTTCCCTATTATTGAGTATTTAGTTTAATTCCTATTTTATCCTTGTATAATTATTCATCTGACCAATACATTTGTACTTCCAATTTTTGTGCATATAAACTGGATGCCTCAGTTTCCAGTGAGGAGGTAAGGGAGTCCCAGCCGTTTTTCAATATTTTCTCCCTTTTTCTCCTCCTTTATGCATGTATCTGTGTGTATTATGCACATATTCCCATACATATACCTACATATAAAATATACAAATATATACATATATATTTTTGTAGGATTATTATATGTACGTATATGCAATGTTATAATAAAACACACAGAATGTTATTTTATACATATCTATTTATATATGCAAAATAGGGTTTTGTATAGGTTTTGTAGGAATATTATAGATATAACCATCAAAACGGGTAACATTATACCAGCAAGGGTGTAGAGGCAATTGAAATATATATGTGACAAATCCAGAACTCAAACTCAGTCCTCTCTAATATCCAAATCTAAATTCTCCCTGAGCTATTACTGCTATTACTACTACTAACTTACCTTGATTGAGCACTAACTATATGGTAGGCAAAGTTATAAGTATTTTACATGACCTGTCTCATGCAACTCTTACAATAACTCTATGAGGTAAATGACTATTATCATAACCATTTATGACTGAAGAAATGAAAGTAGAGAGCAATAAATAGTGAAAGGTCACATAGCTAGTTATATCTGGCAACAAGTCCCAGTGTAAAGAAATATAATATTACAAGAGGACTTTGCATTTGAAGATACTATATGTGTTTGAGAGAGAACTCCCTGGCACCCATCATAGTCCTACTGGCAAATGTTTCAATGGTGGAGTATCATGTATTGGCTACTAATACAAGTTCTGGATCCAGATTTCTCCAACTGAAATCTCAGCTCTAGCACACACTAGCTGTGTGACCTTAGGCGAGTTACTTAACACATCTGTGCCTAAGTTTCGTTTCTAAAACTGAGATACTAATAATAGGTTAGTTATGAAAATTAGTTGATGATTAAATAAAAAAATTTGTCTTCTCTCATGTAAGCCAGGTTTTAGTAAATACTAATTACTATTCAAAGAAGTAATAATAATAATGACAAAATATGAAATAAAAAATAACAGATAAATGGCCGTAAGAAAGAAGAAGACTTCTGTTGGCAACTTCCAGTTAGGCCTTTTGTTAACTTTTCGAGTACAGTGAAAATTAAAAAGTACAATAGAAACACAATAAGCAACTAATTTGATTCTTTTACACTTCCTAAAATAATTAACTATTTGGTCTTCTATTTCCACTTAAATCAAATGAGCTGCCAATTTTCTGCTGGGTGGGACTTAAAATAGAAGCTCAATTCACACAAAAGAACCAGGATCACTTCTCTAGCATTTAAGAAAACAACACCGGGGTGCCTGGGTGGTTCAGTCGTTAAGCATCCGCCTTCGGCTCAGGTCATGATCCCAGGGTCCTGGGATCGAGCCCCACATCAGGCTCCCTGCTCAGCGGGAAGCCCACTTCTCCCTCTCCCACTCCCCCTGCTTGTGTTCCCTCTCTCGCTGTCTCTTTCTCTGTCAAATAAATAAAAATCTTAAAAAAAAAAAAGAAAGAAAACAACACCAACAAGATATAAAAAAGGCCACAGGTATGACCCAGAGAAGGCCTGAAATGTGAACAGGTGCTCGTGAGTTGAGGGGACAGCTTTCTTTACTCCTCCAAATCAACATTTATAAGTCCCCAAGTTTAATGACCATGACTCATCCTCAGTAAGACATCTGTACCACATCTGGACATCTGGTAGGACAGGAGCTTGGGATACAGAATGAAACAATTTTATAATTAAAAGGGCCATTGGTCCAAATTGGGGCAACGGAGGGCCTGAGATCAGGAGTGAGTAACTCACACCAAATGGCTTAAAGCTAGGTCTCCAGAATCATAGCTCAGTGCTCTCTCACTCTATCACCTTACTTCATTTATGTATGTATGTATGTATGTGTATGCACGATTATGCATACACATGCATGATTATCTGTATGCAAATGTATGTGCACGAACACGTATATGTATGCATGTATGTTTGTGTATGTATACATACACATATATCTCATTCTCTATATTCTATCAAGTACTGTCAGCTCTGTTGCATAATTTATGCCATGAATAATTGATAATATCCATGGGGGAAGTTTAGGCTAATTTACATCAAGATTTTTTTTTTTTTTAACACATTTAGCAATTTTCACAGCTACACGTATAGTTAGCTGCCTGGATACAGATTTGGCTTTTGTGTGCAGGATTTTCTTTTACTGATGCGGTGCTGAACTGCAAGGACATTTTCAAAGAGCATATCTTGAGAAGCAAAATCAAATGACACTGTAACCCAAGTCTGCATTTTTGGTAAGAGCTTTCCTCTGCTTCTGTGTCATTGTGCATAAGACAAGCTGTGCTGAGCTCTGCTGTTTCAGACAAAGGAGCCGCAAGAGAAAGGCTACAAGTCTTTGCTCTATTTCTCCTCTATTTATTCACAAATGACGTGCAAAACCAAACCCACCCTGTTTACTCTCCTAATGATACGTAATTGTAATTCATTTCTTTAATGAAAAAAGCATGCTATGGCTTACCTTTCACTGAAGCAAAAAGCTGTTATAACTACCCAGTGTATTGTTTTCCTTAGTAAAACTCACTCATCGAGTATCAGGATAGCGTTTTCTTTCATCTTAGCTCTTTCTTTTCCCCTAGACAGTGAGCCACATGGTGACAAAGATCATAAGGGTCCCCGGCCAAGTGCCTTAATATTCTAAACCTTCCCTTGTGTGGAAGTTGGATCTGCAATTCTGGTACACTGATTGGATTGGATTTGTTTGCCTTGAAATAACTCTGTTTCCCTATCGCACTAGGTTGTAGAAAATTGAGCAATAATGGTCATATTCTTTCACTTTGGTCTTTATTAGACTATGATGTCCGGAATCTACGCATTGGCGACTTCAGCTTTGTTAGCAGGGTGTGTGCTGTTGTGGTAATAAAATGATCAGCTCAGCTGGCACACTCTCGTGCTATTGTGTGAGATCCGGGACACAGGTCTGAGGTGGTAAATGCGACAGACAGGCGAGTTCTCTAACATGACAATGGCACAGTGCTTGGTACATCTTTGACACTTAGGAAGATGGATATGAAAGAATGAGTCCCACTGGAACCATTATTTTCTTATATCTGTTGGTCCAAAATGACTCACCTCTTTTAATTTAATAGGTGTGTTACAACAGAAAATTTGATTATACAGGTATCTTTGGGCAGTCAGTATTCATTTTATATACATAACAAGTATGGCACTATTAATATTTAGATTCACTGGCTTTTTCCTTCCATATACAAAGGAGAGCACATAGAGCAAACTCTGGGAAATGCTGGTTTGAAAGTCTTCAAATAATAGTCCCAATAACAACATAAAGCAGTTATCACTGAAGTACTTAGTATATACAGAGTTAGATCATTGAATTTAATTGTCAAATAACCCTAGGAGATAATTACTATTTTTCTCACTTTATAGACAAGGAAATCGATACTCAGCAAACTTAAGAATCGATGATGCAGTAAGTCTAATAATAATAATAATAATAAATCATAAGTTATCCATTGAGCAGTTCTCTTATGCTGAGATTACAATATTTTATTTAATTCTGACAACAACCCCATGAGATGAGAATTGCTATCTTCATTAGCAGATGAGGAAACTTAAATAAACTGCCCCATCACACAGCTAAGTGGTGCAGTCAGAATTGGAGTCCACTTCTCTGCCTCCTCATATGGCAACCGCATCTCTATCTAGCAGAATTTGCATAATCATACCGTCTTAGTCAAAAACATATATTATAAAAAGGAGAACGACGAGGGTTTTAGAGAGATTCTAGTTCTGCGATCTCATCCTACAAATGAGTAAGCTGGACCTGAAGTTAGAGCTCATTAGTCAGATGGGGATTTCGAATCAGTTTTCAAAAGAATTGAGCTGTATTTTGTTTTTAAAATTCTGTCCATTGGCGAAGTGGCCAACAAGCATTCAGCCTCAGTGAAATGACCAGATATTTTTAGAATGATCACCAAGCCTTGTAGAGCTGTGTGCATATAGTATGAGAGAGACTGTGTGTATGTATAAACTGGGAAGAAAATCACCGAACTCCGAGGGCAATAGAAGGTTACCAGTTGACCTTTTGCCTTCTTTCAGGAAGCATAGAACAGCAAGGAACAATTCAAGCTTGGGAGAAGAGGATCCACAAAGTGCTATTTGTTTTCTTCCTTTTGATTTCTATATTCAGCTAAGCACTTCCTTGAAACTGATGCCCAGAGCTGTCATTTATCCACTTTGCCATTATCACATCTGAATCCCGCAGGCCCACTTCAAATGCAGGGGAATACAACTGCAGATTCTGAATGGATTTCCTCAACAATGCTGCCCAATTGACTCACATTTAAAAATACTTTGATCAACCCATCCCTTTGTCACATGAAGCTAGAAGCACTAGAGGAGGCTACTGGAAAGAAAGGCCTGGTTCCATGGCCAGCTACGTTGACTTCACCAAAAAGAGATATTTCTTGTCTCTTTAGAAGAAGAATTACATGCAATGGGAAGATTAATGTTTCTCTGTCAGAAACCTACCTAGGAACAGGTGCTCCCAATTAATTTTCATGAGCCACATTCACCCTGTGGTTAGATAATTAAAAAAATAACCGGGGTAAACCTTCTCATGCCAGTCTAGTTAACCACATTTGATGTAATGAAACAACGCTTAGGAATATTCTGCTAAAAATGATTTTTATTCTGGTATATATTTTGATAAATAGTATTACTGATGTTCTGGATTTTAAAATGAAATCAGAGCTATCCTACAAAACAAAGCATTTATATAATGGAAAACATACAAAATATGGAAAAGATAAAAAATTTCAATACACAGAAATATAAGTATGATTTTTCATTCTATTTCTGCATATATATTGACATAGATATAGTCAAACATTATATGGGATTTTATGAACTGGTAACACACTCATTAAAAAACTAATTAACCAACTAATATACATAGGCATAGCAAACTAATTGAAAAACCACAGTTAAGTCAAACATAAGCATCACTTTTTTTATAGAAGCAAAATATTTTACTGATATATATTTGTTATTTCTGTTTGTTTGCTTTACAATTCAAAGAATTATATTAATGTGGTAATTGATTTTTGTGGTTGTTATGGAGCTCAAGTGCCCTTGGGGAGGATTTTAAATATCATGAAACTGAGTCCTTTCCAGTTTTCTTTCTCATTAGGACTGGAGAGACCAGCCCCTTTGCAAAGATTTGACTGAGATATAAAAGAGACAATTATGTGGTCTATTACCAATTCTGATGGACCTTATGGTATTTAAATGAACAAAGCTCTCTTTGTCATTTCATTAACATGATTCCTTTTCAGAGAATGAGCAATTCTCATCTATTTCCTCCATTTTGGGAAAACAACCCAATTTTTCTCAAGCTCATTTGAAAGGGAAGAGGTTGTTTGGTCTCTCCATAATTGATTGAGAATGTATATGGCCTCTGAGTGCACCTGACTCTGACCTACCTCTGTGGCTTATTTCAGGCTACACCAGTGCAAGAAGTGGTATGTTATAATCCACCGGAATAACCAGAGGTTGAAAAGCACAGAACATACTAACCTTTATTGATTTCTAATTCCATGGCATTTGTTAGCTTGTTTTTCTCATTCCTCTTCTTTTTCCTTCTTAGGAAAATGAAATGTGTAACATCTGTGACCACAACATATTGTTCTGAAGGGTTCACATTTAATATGCTGGATTTCTTCTTTTGAAGTTTACTCCCTTACAAGGACTTTAGCATTTGCATATTATTTTTCTTTGTTCCCTTTTAAAAGTAATTTTATATGTCAGGTAGTATTACTAACATGCATGCATCCAAATCTCCCATGTTTAAAAAAAGCAATTACAAGCAAAACAAAAGTAATGATCCATATGAACAATGAGATTTCTAATATTTCACTCTGGTCTATTTAAAAAACTACTTAGGCTCAGAAGTATTATTATATGTACACTACTGTATATAATTGTATATATACAAACATATCCATTTATTACTTACAGTGTTCAATATAAAAAGCTTTGGAGGATTATTTGTTTAGTTGATGTGTAAGGGGAAACCTTCTTATGCCCTCTTTCTTTAAGGCTCTGTGCTGCTTATTTAAGATTCCACCTTGCATAAAACATAGAGCCACAGAAGGAACCTACTCTTCCTGTATGAGCCTTCCAAAAGTGAAAGAAAGAGGTTAAGATATGGTGAAATGAGCATTAATTAAGAGGAAGGTCCAAATCTCTGCACAATTAAATTCTTGCACAACCAATTGGGAATGAACGGAAGGAAGCAAACTTCAAATGCCCTACTGCAGACGCTCTGTGGAATTCTTTCGGATTACCCAAGGTTCAGGGCTATTTCACCTAGGCACTTTTGCTCAAGATGGTATCTCTTCCTTTACTGCTCATTTACCAACTTTAACTAACCCGTGGGATCCTTACCTTAGCTAAATCCCATTACCTTAGCTAAATCCCATTTATCTTTTGAATAGAAGTGGATACAGATTTTGTGGGGCCTGAAGTTTCGACTGGGGCTTACTTTAAGAAAAAATACATAAAATTACAAATACAAAAGGTATATTAGAAGTAAACCATGATTAAGGACGAGAAGAGGAGTCAAATAAATTACTGCAGGCTTGAGATTTAAGCCACTCTCTTCCAAGATCTTACAGAATTTACTAGATGCTTAAAGGGAAATAATATCTTGATTGTCTCTTGGATTCCCTCCCACCCCCCGCATGCACTCCCCCAGCCCTCCTAGGGACCTTCTCAAGGGAGGGGCTGGAGACCTGAAGCTTACTAAGCATTGTGGCAAATCGGCCTTTCCCTTCAAGTCACACTCAAATGTCCTTTCCTGCTTTCCTCTTCCACAAGGCCTGCTTTCAGCATCCCTGAGCTTCCATAGCATCCTGTGCCCACCTCCAGAATCACAGCGTTTCCCATCTTGTATTGTAAGTGCCTAATTACAATAGGAATCTTTAGGAAGAAAATCTGAATTTCTCCCCATTTTCTAGCACAGCGCTTGTAATAAAGTATGTGCTGAATAAAGATTTTCCAATAACATCAAATAATTATGTACTGCTTACTAGGCGCCAGACTCCATTCCACGCATTTTATACATTCACTATGATACAGCTACCATGATTATTAACATTATAGATGAGGAAACCAAAAAGTAGAGAATTGAAATAACTTGTCCACGGCCAAACTGCTAGTTCACGTTGTAGCTGAGATTCAAACCCAAACAGTGTGCTAAGGCAGCCTATGTTCTCAGCCCTATGCACTGCCGCCTCTCAAAATGCATGTGGAATACTTTCTTCCCGTCTCTTTGAGTGGCATTTGAACTCTACGCCTCAAGGCATGGTTTGTTACAATGACCAACTCCTGATTATTTAGGGATTGATAATCCAATTTGTGGGTTTTTGAAGACTCTGCAGCCTCTTCAGCCCCCTACAGCTTCTTGCCTGCAGGGAGCATTTACATGCTTGTTAGCACCTCCCCAGAGATGGAGTGGAGAGGGGGGAGGGCGCCCTGACTGCCATTGTCCTGCACACTCTCCAGTCATCCTCCCTGCTACAAGGGGATTGAAAAGCTAAGGTTGCAGTAGCTTGTCAGTACGTGTGGATTCCACATAGGATGCAACCCCTTACTGTCTACACTTAGCCTTTTCACCCCTAAAGAGTTGGTCATACAGACCAATTCTCTCTTCGGAAAGATATGTTAAGCACATAAGTAGAAGCTCAGAATATGCCCCTTCAGTAGAGTTGACACAGTTTTAGTAGGAGTGACAGGATAAAAACTATATTTAAAGAGGATTGGGAGATGGATAGCAGTGGACAAAGTGATAGAGGGCAGGGAGATCAGTGATGGGAAAGCAGCTATTCCACACTCACATTGTATTGTACTTTAAAATAATTATTTGCCAAAATTGATGTTATCTTAATTTTTCACATCCCATGAGTCTCTTGACAATATATTTTGAGAAGCTTATGAGAAAAACCTTACCTTAGTTTTGAAGATAAAATATGCACATGCAACTGAGGTCATCAAAAGTGGTAATTACTATTGATGTTTCCTAGCCAGCAAGCAAAGGTTACTAAAATTTCCCTATACCAAGGTTTATTTCTCTTATGTAGAATTTTCTTTTTGAAAGAGTAAGAAATATTAGGCCATGGGGAAATTTGTCTTGCAATTACAGACATCTAAAGAGGGATGGCTTTTCTATCCAAGAGATAGCTTTTGTGATTTTGTAATCCAGACTGTATATGTTTTATGCAACATTAATCTTCCTCGTTTTGCTCAGATGAGAGGTTTTATATGTCATTCCCCGGAAAAATCGGTGACCATAACTTTCTAATGAAGTTGAGTTCCTAGTAGCTTATGAGGATTGGGTTCCTGAAATTTTTCAAAGCATTCATGGAGCCTGGCAGACACGAGCAGAATTATCTTGCAGTAAAATTTCATTCATTTAGAGGGCACTCATTTGGAGTTTATGATCATGTGGCAATAGCAGGAGTGACCTTTAACAGGGCACTACCTACCTGAGTTCTATAAAAGTAATTGAAGAAAGGAAACTCTTTTAAAGCATGTGTTATCACTTTAGAGACACTATTTTAAAGGCTGATAAACTAATTAAAATAACTAGTAGCTCCCCTGTTTAGTAGGTCTTCTAGAACTTTCTACATATCAGGGCTATTAGCTTTGTTTAAGTTAATTTATGTTATAAACTACCACTTTGTTTTTATTGCGATTCTAGTCAATACCATCCTTTTGTTTGATGCAATTTATTCTTTTTTTTTTTTTTTACAAACTGTTTATTTTCCGTCAACCTTTTCCATTTCTATTTCCATTTTGTTTGCCTTTGTGGAAGACCAGCTTAAGACCACTCAGTGGTTGTTCCTACCCATTCAGTGGCCTGAGCAGTGGGAGCTGCAGACCAGTCTTCAGTGGCCGGTTGAGTGCTCCAGTCTTCAGTAGGGAACTGCTGAATAGGCACTGAGGGCACCTGCACGCCTTCAGACCAGTCTGCAACTTCAGGCTGAGTAGCAGTGAACTCAGGAGCTGGAGCTGTCCATTCACCCTGAAATTCCTCCTTGGTCACAGCCTTTTCAGCAGTGGCCTGCTCTTCCTTTTCAATCTCTTCAGGATCTCTGTAGAAGTAGAGATCAGGCATGACCTCCCATGGGTGTGCTCGGGAAATGGTGCCACGCATGCGCAGAACTTCCCTGGCCAGCATCCACCACCTCAGACCCACTGAGTGAGCTCCCTTGTTGTTGCAAGGGATGGCAATGTCCACATAGCGCAGAGGAGAGTCTGTGTTACACAGAGCAATGGTAGGCAGGTTAACACAGGACGCCTCTGTAAGAGGCTGGTGGTCAGCCCTGGGATCAGTAACCACCAGAAGTCTCGTCTCCTGGAAGGCTGCCTAGATCTGGTTAGTGAAGGTTCCAGGAGTGAAGCGGCCGGCAATAGGAGTAGATCTGGTAGCAGCAGCAAATTTCAGCACAGGTCGCTGGCCAATAGTCGTGGACGATATGACACTGACGTCAGCTGGGTTTTCAATGGCAACAATGGCACAAGCTGCCAGCAGAAGCTTCTCCCAGGTTCTCTTCAAATTTATGATGTAGATACCATCACTTTCCCTTTTGTAGATGTACTGATCCATTTGAAAGTCAAGGTTGGTGCCACCTAAATGGGTTCCTGCTGCAAGGAATTTGAGGACATCCTCCTCCTTCATTTGCAGGACATCAAGGGCTCCGGACATTGTGAAAGTTTCCCTTTAAGTTACGATGGGAATGCAAAACAACGCCGTAGGGACCCTTCCCCGGGTAGCTCGGAAAGGTGATGCAATTTATTCTATACTGACTTAATACAATAGATTTCTGTCCATCTAAAAAAATAGAATGGTCTTTGGCAAATGTTCACCGACATCATCAAAAATTATGTATTGGGTACTTTTCAAACTTTGGCCATTTTGGAGACTTTAGGAATGGGTTTTTACATAATATGGGTTTTTACATAATATAGGTTTTTAGTGCTCAAGCTGGACTGTCTTTTGGTACTTATCAGATTTTTTTGTCATTCTGTTTATTTTCTGGATAGGAAATGCTTTTTATTGAATGTGGGATCCACTTTGTGTAGCATGGCCTAGAACTTGGTAGATGCTCATTGTTTTTCTTGAATGAATGAATAAATGAGTGGTTCAAGCTCTTATACATTGTACCCTAAATCTGAATAACTTTGGAGACTACACAATCATTTGGTCAGGAAGATCCTGGCATGGAATTCCAGCTAAGCAGAAGGGAGCTAGCAAATAGCAAGGTTCCAGGCAAGCAGAGATGTTGAAAATGGCAGGAGGACAGTGGGCTGGCAGCAAGTGCTATATAGACAGAGAGGGTCCTGACTCAACAAGGAGGAATGGCACCATTAATGAAGGTCCAGCTATGGGCCCACAAATGTTCACTACACCCAGAAATCTGTGAAAGTGAAAAAGGCGAATATCTCCATGGAGGAAAGACTCTTCATGTAGGAAAAACCTTTATATAGCTTTTTATTCAGTTGTTGATCTCAACTATTTATTACATATTATTATTCACCAGACTATATTAGCTGCTGCCTAATACTTAGAGCTTCTGGGATTTAATAGTTGGTCAACAGATGTTTACTAAATAAAATCGGCTGAAGATAAATGGTATAAAGAGAATAAGGCTGAAGTCTGGAAAAAAAGAAGAAAATCCCAGGCAAGGTGCCCCTGTTTGTAGGAACAAGCCATGGATCTCTTCCCACCTTTCTCTGGATCTTAATAGTAACACTGAGTGTATCTGTCCTTACCCACAAAATTTCTGCAATCAGGAATGCTATCCAACCTTATTTTACACCTTCTAATAGAATTTCTCATTGTTCTTTCCATTCCTAAAGTAGATAAGCGAATTTGAGTTAGAGAAGATTGCACGGCTCTTGAAGAAGTGGACTCAATATGACATAAGGTCTGTTCCCAGCTGGACTCAGTAATGACGACATAAAATTAGTTATGGGTAGATGAACAAAAGAAACATACATCATGACTAATTTACTATGGCTCTTGTTTTGATCAGCTAACCTATATAATCAAAGAGTAAGAAAAGGCAATCTCAAGAGCAGTGAAATAAATAGGGAATATTTCCTTTATTAAAAATATTTTGTTTTTAGTTTTACATTCGTACTACACTAAGCAGCTGAGTCTTATGGTGAGGTAGAAGCTATAGATCTTTTAGTTTTTCTGGTTACACCTAAGGGTTTATATGAGATATAGGGAAGAGAACTGTCACCGTGAATCTTCAGAGTCTGAAACTGTGTTTTGCATATAAGAAGATGATCAAACATCAGTTGACTTGAATTGAATTTGAAAAATGCATATAGATCGGGAGGTGTCCCCTAAACTTCTCAGGTAGAAGAGCTCACCCAATCAGGTTACCTATAGGGCACATAGTGGGGTATGAAGGGAATGAGATCAAAGATGAATCAGTCTAAGGTAGAAGAAATGTGTACTGATAAATCTTCAACTGGGATCAGAGGAACAAAGTGAGTAGCCATCGATCAAGAAGAACCAAACCAGTTCACAATGAAGGTGTCCTATTGATCAACTGACCTAACCATGTCATTAATATTTCTGACTCTTGGTTTTGACATTGTTAACTAGGAAACATAATCTGCCAGCATTTCCTTCAAAGGTACAGCTCATATTCCTCTTAAATATGAATTCAAAGAAGACCTGAACTTTTTTTTTAGGTACATCTTTTTTTTATTATGTTATATTAATCACCATACATTACATCATTAGTTTTTGATGTAGTGTTCCATGATTCATTGTTTGTGCGTAACACCCAGTGCTCCATGCAGAATGTGCCCTCTTTAATACCCATCATCAGGCTAACCCATCCCCTTACCCCCTCCCCTCTAGAACCCTCAGTTTGTTTCTCAGAGTCCATAGTCTCTCATGGTTCAAGACCTGAACTTTGATGCTCCTTTGGAGTAATTACAATAATTTAAGAATCTTGGCCATCTCTAGAGACTTCTGGTGGTTAAGCCATATCTTAACTCCCAAATCTTGTCTCTCATGAGGCCAATAAGTACTGACAATTATTTATAAAAAAAAATGTTGCTAAACATTTTTGTGTAGTCTATACACTTTAAAGTCAGAGGCTTTAGTGTTCTTCTTTTGAAGAACAGAATTTTCTATTTTGGAGCTTGTGTATTAATTAAAATGTTCTGGCTCTTATGCAGAAAATCAACTACATTAACATGTTTCAAATGTAATCTGTCTGAAAATTGTCAGTTTTTAAAAAGTTTCCTTCATAAAATTTCAATGACAATGAGTACATGGCAAACTGGCTATATAACTTAGTGGTATGCAGGATAGGGTAAAAAAGAAGCCAAAGCTACTTCTGTAAAAACAAAAAAATGCAAAACAGTATATTATTTGACTCTTTATTGTATAGTACAGGCCAAAATTTTATAGATGTTCAGAAGATATCATGAATAAATAGTTGTAAAGCCCAGGAGTTTAACTTGATATGTGGTTGGCCCCAGATTTGCTTGGGCTTCTCTGACTGCAAAGTCATTGCTCTTTTTACAGTACTCTAAAACTAGAAATGCTGGTTCAGAAAAATAACCTAACCAGATAGGAAAAGGGAAAAATAAATGATTAAGTACCAAGCACTGAGGTCAGAGAACACATTTTCAAGACAAACCTCAAAGGTGAGTAATTGTCTCTTTCTTAGAAAACAGAACTTGCAAAGTCAATTCTGACTTTTTGGCAAAAAATACTGAGTTTACATTAAAGACAGACATAAACTGAGCTTTAGAAAAATTAGCTGAAAATATTTATTTTTAAGAGTCTGCTGAGGTTAATGAAAGGTCATTATTAGTGAAAAGATCAAATCAAAACATAGTTTACACCTCTCTTTTCTCCAGAAACTCAAAGTCTTTTATGATACTACCCAAGAGCAGAAACTGTAAAATACCAAAGGAAGTCAGACTATGAAGTGATAGAAACAAACACATGAATCATTGCTTTCTAATAAATCACTTGTATTCTTCCTCTAAAATGCTCTTTTTTTAAAAAAAAAGATTTTCATTTATTTATTTGAGAGAGAGAGAATGAGAGATAGAGAGCACGAGAGGGAAGAGGGTCAGAGGGAGAAGCAGACTCCCTGCCGAGCAGGGAGCCCGATGTGGGACTCGATCCCGGGACTCCAGGATCATGACCTGAGCCGAAAGCAGTCGCCCAACCAACTGAGCCACCCAGGCGCCCTAAAATGCTCTTAATTTCAAGTACAAGGCTTTCCACACAGGTGAAATGAAAATGAAGGGGAGGGTTGGGGGGACTTAAAATGGGTTCTCACACAATAGAGTAAGATGAAGGGCTACGGGCGGAAGAGAGAAAGAGGCAACGCAGTGACAGGCCACTAGATTTTACAGCTTTTCCTTGTTTAACTTAAAGATGGATGCAAACAGCACACTGCTTTCTCTTGGTTCAGAAAAATGTCTAACTATGAACAGTGTTCTTATGACAATAGACAATTTGTCTAGTTCCTTAACTTTATGTGCACACACACACAAATACAATTTGAAATCTCCCTACCTACCCACCAAAATGCCACAAATACACAGATAGGCACACGCCCATACACATCAAGAACATGCATATGTACAGACACACGTACCATGGGCACACACATCACCCATGAACTCATTCTAATGCATATTCCACAAACACATATATAAATGCAAGTACACTGGTGCATACCACACAGTGCATGCCCATGCATGTGCACACATGCACACACACACACACACGCTTCATACAGGCACACATGCACACACATTGATGCATGCAACATTCACACACTTACAGAATTTACATGTGCAGACACATGGGAACAACACTAATACAGATGTATACAAATGTGTTAAACAAGCACCCACATACATATCACACGCACACATACGTATATACTCACATACATACATGCACACATGCACATAGACCCACATACAGATACAGTCACCCATACAGGTGCACAAAACAACGATCAGAAAATTCTAGAGAGGGGAGCCTGGGTGGCTCAGTCGTAAGCATCTGCCTTTGGCTCAGGTCATGGTCCCAGAGTCCTGGGATCGAGCCCATCAAGCTCCCTGCTCAGCAGGGAGCCCGCTTCTCCCTCTCCCACTCCCCCTGCTTGTGTTCCCTCTCTCGCTGTCTCTCTCTCTCTCTCTGACAAATAAATAATAAAAAATCTTAAAAAAAAGTGATATTTAAAAAAGAAAGAAAATTCTAGAGAAATTAAATATATGTTTATTAAAAACTTTGGGAATTTTTAGGTTTAAAGAAGAAAGAAAAGGGAAATCAACACAAGAAGGATGGAGTGATTGTGGTTTCAAGCCCCTGAGACCTTCCCTTGCAGAAAGGAGATTTCCATTTTCATTCAAAAGGGACACAGTATTAATGCCATGGCAAGTTATGGTAGGTGTGTCTGACTCCCAAATGTCGTTCAGAACTGCTTAATTCTCTAAATACACAATTGAGCTCCCAGCTGAGTTGAGCAATTTGATCAAGGTCACTGAGAACAGTCAACAGTAGGAGCTTGACTAACGAACACTCAAGCCTGAACCACAGGACCACTCCCTTCAATTCACTTCAATATTTCATTTCATAAACAAGAAGGGGGATGGATTTAAAATAGAGATTTACCCATTTAAAATTCTATTGAATTCATCATCACAGATTAGAAGTTTGACAGTGACGAGGTGCTCATAATTTATGTATGAAGCTGTTGCATTTTAAGTGTGGACAGCACACATGGAAGACAGAGATATGTGCTTATAAGCTGTATGCTCTGCATTGATGTCCAGCGATCAGCCAACACACTCTGAGGATGCCCAACAATGCTACGTTAAATGTGATTAACAAATGTAAATGAGAAAGAAAAAAATTTCCCAACTCTCCATCTTATATTTTAATAATTATGTTTGTGGGTGGGTGAAGAAAAAGGCAACCAAGCTGTTGGTGTGCAGATGTAAAGCATAATTCCTTACCACCCTCTTGTGGTGATTGTAAAGAATAACTTGCTGATCAGTGAATATACACCACCTCCCCCATATTTCTAATAACGAGCCCCTACAAATCTTCTATGGTGAACCACAATTGATTGCTGATATTTAACAAGTTTTAAAATTCATATATTTTAACTCATTATGTAATAATAATATCACAGTCTATTTCACAAGATAAATGTATGAGAATGTATGAAAGAGAGATGGTAGGAAAAAACAGCAGCAGCAGCCAGGCCTGAACCAGCCTTTCCTTCCCTTCAGCTTCCACTCCCGATCCTTTCTCCTTCAATAATTTAACATTACAGACATGGTAATGTCAGATGATATAGCTGTAGGAAAAAACTAAACATAGGTCAGGAATTTGAATTTTTCTAAAACCAGGAGCCAAAGGAAGATGTGGGCCCATGGAGGAGGCAGGGAGGGAACAGAAACAGCATCGGTTCCAGTGATAAGTGTCTGTCCCCATGTCACCCTGGGAAGCAATCAAGGCTTGCCCTCTGCCCTGGTCTGGGTTTGAGAGCTTAGTCTGGTCAGGGGGAGATGGCTGCTCAGAATGAAAAAACCATCTGGTTACCTACACAGAACTGGTAGCTTGGTGGCCACAGGTGGGATTTGCGGTTGAGGGAAATAGGGGTGGAAGTGTCAAAAATCAAATGTATGGAAGAAAAAAGAAATTTCCTCTCCCCCCACCTCAAAAACCAAATTCTTGAAATGCACACACGTAGAAAAGTCTCTCTCTGGAAGTGCTTACAAGAAGATCGTCATCAAAAAACCTTGTATGATAACATTCCCATTTAGCATGCTAGTGGGCATCATCTGGGACTGCCAGGTGTTTG
This sequence comes from Callorhinus ursinus, assembly GCF_003265705.2. Taxonomy (NCBI): domain Eukaryota; kingdom Metazoa; phylum Chordata; class Mammalia; order Carnivora; family Otariidae; genus Callorhinus; species Callorhinus ursinus. The sequence continues at coordinate 30,053,354 of NW_027397077.1, read as the reverse complement.
CGGTGTTAGGGATCACAAAGCCAAACTCTCAGATCCATTCTTCTAGGCATTGCCCTTCGAAGTAAACTTTTTGTTCCAGGTAGAATTTTTCCATTTGTTCTGCTGAAAACAATTTCAATTTTGGAGACACTGCCTTATACTTGAGGGTGTTCTTGGGAATATGCATGCTTCATGCCCCACTCCAGAGACAGACAGGTCTTCTGTTCCTTGCCAGAGTATCTTCTCAGTCTCAGCATCCCGGAGGTTCATCCAATTTAGTCTGAAGGCTCTAGGGATCTCCCTGGCCCGCTCCTCCTTGGCTGACATGATGCGAGGGCCTCCACCCAAGGCCCTCCCACACTGGCCCGATGGAGCCTCAAAGACGGTGTGCGCAGGCGTGGAGGACTGAGCCCAGTTCCTGGAGACCTTGGTGGAGCAGCAGCAGCAGCCAGGCCTGAACCAGCCTTTCCTTCCCCTCAGCTTCCACTCCCGACCCTTTCTCCTTCAATAATTTAACATTACAGACATGGTAATGTCAGATGATATAGCTGTAATGAATCCCTCCCCCACCCCCAATTGTCCACATGTTTTCTGAACTCAAGGATAACGCATACACCATTCACTTGGATTTGTTTGAAATGATCGTTCCATTAAACTTCTCTGACTAACTTTGAAGAATTATCCAAATTGTATTGCACTTTTCCTAGCCACTTTTTTTCTCACTATTTATCAACATGAAGTTTGGTCCATTAAAGTTAGTTCCATCACTGTTCTACATACATGACTTCTTCTTTCCTATGTTCTTTACTTCATGAAGGTCATTTCCTACTTCATCCAATGCCTATTCCGTTACTCATTGCCCAACTGTACATAGTTTTCTTGGATGTATCTGGCTTCTTTGGATCAGTGACTTCTCTTTATTCCAATGGTCACAACTTGAACCTAATAAATTAATTGTCTATACTTCTTTATCTCTAATAATGTTGTTTCCATCTTCCAACCTATACATCTAACCACCCAACTATGTGCTAAAGGAGGAATATCTATCTATCTATCTATCTATCTATCTATCTATCTATCTATCTATCATAAGCAGAATAATGGACATTCAAAGATGTCCATAGCCTAACTGTTGAAAACTGAATATGTTAAGTTATGGGGCAAAATATAATTGAGGGGTGTCAATCAGCTGGGGTCTTTAAAAGTAGAGAGGGAAGCAGAAGAGAGAGAGTCAAAGAGATCGCAGTGTGAGAAGTATTCAGTCCAACCTCACTGGCTTTGAAGATGCAGGAAGGGGACCATGAGATGGGGACTGTTTGTAGGCTTTAGATACTGGAAAATAAAAAAAAAAAAAAAAAAGGAAAAAGGAAAGAAAGAAAG
>NW_027397077.1:30031309-30051595 GCF_003265705.2 Callorhinus ursinus | reverse complement strand
AGAAAGAAAGAAAGAAAGAAAGAAAGAAAAGAAAGAAAAAAAAGAAAGAAAAGTACTTTCTTAGACCCTCCAGAAGGCATTCAGCTTTATACATACCATGATTTTCACCCAGTGAGAGCCAGTTTGGACTCTGACCTCCAGAACTGTAAGGTAAAACATTTGTATTGTTTAAGCCACTAAGTGTATGGTACTTTATGGTTATAGCAGTAACAGGAAACTGATTATCTATCTAGAGCTCTATACCCGCTTTAGAGGGGATGGGAGTAGCAGAAAAAAAATATAGAGAAAAGACAAAATTGTGACAGTCACTGTCTTGCAAGAGCTGTTATGATCTCTGGAATCAGACAGCCCTGGCTTCCATTGACTCCGCTTCTCATTCAACTCCTGACCGTGTTGCTTACCCAGTCTGAGACTCACCTCTCTCATCACAAGGAGAGAAAGGAGGAATTATAAGATTTCATCCTCATAGGCTTGTTTGGATATTCAATATACAATTTTAAGTGCTAAGCTAAGTGTGCCAGTTAGTAAAATTTCTCTCTCGGTATCCAAATACCTGTTGTGTATCACATGGACCCTGCTGTTCTTAAAGAATGGATAGTAGAGGAGGGAATTGTCAAGACTCTCAGGGGATAACAAATGGAATACCTTTACGTAGATTATCAGCTCAAAGAAGAATACATGTGCATTATGTTGTATTAACAGAAGCAGCACTGCAGACTTCAGGTTCAAGTCTCAACTCTTGTCCCCATTAGCTACAGCAAGCATCAGTGGAACACAAATTTTATGTAAGGCTGTGATTGCTTGAGGAAGTCATTTTACCCTTTGGGCCCTCAGTCGAATTGAAAAGACTGGAGGCTGCCTTCATCCTACCCAAGGTACTCTTGGTATATATTTCAATGTTTTTTAGAGCTTCTAAACATTAAAAAGAAAAACAAAAAAACTTGACTTTTAAGAAAGCTTAGGCTTCTGGTCTCAGCTCCATTGAAGCCGAAATGTAGAGAGCTTAGACATCACATTTGGCTTACAACAAGGAAACGAACAAACTGAACATCAATGACTATTCTGGGACTCTGTGGGGGCACCCAGACGGGAACACCTGAGATCCGCTTATTTGGAGCAGAAGCTGCTGGAGCCCTATACTGGTAGGAACTCTTAGATGGTAATTCTGACAAAATACTAGATGGGGGGGGGGTGCTGTAGTGGGGGCCCTCACACTTTCCTGGGCTTTATATTTAGAAATTCCACCTGTTTCTCACTGTGAAGATCTGGAGAGACCCCCTCATGTTTCAGGTGGGAGGAAGGGAAGAGTAATCTGGAAAGAGACCAGAGCTTTATCCATAAGAGAGGCTGACTCTCCAGAGGAAAAAAAGTTTATTTCAGTAAGTGGGCAGGACATTTCTCCCACTCAAGCTCCCTTTAGCCTTCCTGTGTCTCCTAACAGGGGAAAACATAGTCAACAAGGATCAACGAAATAGATTAGGAATGCTGCAGCCAGGGAGGGGGATATGGGGCAGAAGGGGAAAAGCTATACCAAGAGGGTCATGGCCCCAGGATATTGGCCTATTCAAACACTGAGATTGATTGATTGATTGATTGATAAGATTTTATTCATTTATTTGACAGAGAGAGAGAGCAAGAGTGAGCACAAGCAGGGGAGAGCGGCAGGCAGAGGGAGAAGTAGACTCTCACGGAGCAGGGAGCCCGATGCAGGGCTCCATCCCAGGACCCTGGGATCATGACCTGAGCCAAAGGCAGATGCTTAATTGACTGCGCCACCCAGGCGCCCAAACACTGAGATTTAATGGGAGGATTATATCATGCCCCCTTTCCCCTGCACCAAAAAGTTACCAATATAATGACAGTGGACTGTAGCTAAAAGAGCTGCAAAACTTAGCCTTTCTTTGAAAAAAGCACTTAGGGAAGTCCCAAGTCCAGAGGAGAGACTAAAACAAGGTCATCAGCTGAATCTGAAGGCTCTGACACAAAGCAGCTATAGTAAACATTAAATACAGTCTTACTCTTGGGGAGATACCCATAAATTCTCACATGACAGGACTATTGACCTCAGTTCCTACTACCTGACACAACATGTTTGACTTTTTACAAAATATTACAAATTTGGCTTTCTATAAAATATTACAAGGCATGACAAAAGAGAATAAAAAAACACAATCTAAAGAGACAGAATAATCATCAGAACAAGAACTGAGATATGTCTCAGATGCTGGAATTATCAAATAGGGAATTTAAACTAAGTGTGATTAATGAGTTAAGGGTTGTAATGGAACAAACAGACAACATGTGAGAACAGATGAGTAATATAAGCAGAGCGACAGGAACTCTAAGAAACAAACTCTAAGAAACAAAAGGCTAGAAATCAAAAGCACTGTAAAAGAAATGAAGAATGCCTTTGACAGACTCCTTATCAGATTGAACACAGTCAAGGAAAGAATCAGAGATCCGGATGATAGATCAGTGGAAATGTCCCAAAATAAAATGAAAAGTAAAAGAAAAGAATAAAAACCCAGAACATCCAAGAACTGGGACAATTTCAAAAGACATAACATACACAGGGGTGCCTGGCTGGCTCAGTGGGTAGAACATGTGACTCTTGATCTCGGGGTTGTGAGTTCGAGCCCCATGTTGGGTGTAGAGATTACTTTAAAAGAAAAAAATATATAACATACACAGTATCTAAATACCAAAAAGAAAAGAGAATATAGCAGTAGAAATATTTGAAGCAAGAACAAAAAAACCCTTAGACAAAATTTATAATTCTACATGTGCCACCAAAGCATCTATAAAGATTTTTTCCAGAATTAACAGGTGGACAGTATGAGCAATTGTATTGGTAGACCTGTGTTTCCATGAGCAATAAGTTCTTTTTAGTTGTGGCAGATGAAAGAGAAAAGGAACCTAGTAAGAGATAATACTGGAGTGGCAGATTGGGGTAAGAGCTTGTAGGATCATGAATACCAGACTATATTGTCTGAACCTCAGTCCAAATCTGTGATAAACTTTTCCTTAGAAAGAAATACTAATGACATGTTGCAGAGTAAGGCAAGGCTGGGAAACCTTAGGATCACTGGTAGTTACTACAAAAATCCAGGCAAGAGGTAATGAGAACAGTGTCTGTGGCGAGAGGTAAAGAATTTTACCAGAGAGGAAACATGGAATGAGTCCTGCAACCAAACAACAGTGATAACAATGTTAGATGAATAAAATGTAATCAAGTGATAGATTCAAGTTGGGAAATCTTACTGACCAGCACCAATATGAAACTGTTTTTCCAACAAAGAAGCTGGCATTTCGAATTTAGAGTTTTCAGAACTGCAATTAACAACAGAGAAATTATTTAGAACTTCTTCTAGAAAACCTCTACAATTTGTAAATGCACAAGAAGTGCATTCTTAACTACCCATGTGACCTTGAAAATCATGACAGATGCTATTCACAAGGACAGTTCTTGATAATACTGATATGACTGTTCTTAAAATTTCTGAGAGACTACCATCAAGGCCTCATCTCCCACAAATGCAGATGTTATGGGCATCTGATTTCAGCCTTGCTGACTTCAACACTCTAATTACCAGTTTTCTTTATGGATGAATTAGTTGAGTAGCTGTGTGATTTATCCTGATTGATTGTCATCATGGCACAACATTTGCAGATGGAATAGTCAATGAAATGTATTTTTAGTGATAGCTATTCTGGCCTCCTTCAATATACATGTAGTGTCAAGGTCTGACAGTTCTATCTTGCATATTTTAGGGCCGCCTTTCTCTTATAGCATCTACAGAGTTTGAGAAAAATGCTTACACTTGCATCACTTGGATGATATGATTTAAAAGCAAGATGATTCTATAGCCACATAGTCTTTCACTGCTTCTACTATACAATATTGTTAACAGCCTGGGCAAAGAGGTTGTAAACCCCAGATGTGTTTTGCATAGACCACACAGTATTTTATGACATTTTTAGAAAAATATTTTATTTATTTATTTGAGAGAGAGAGAGAGTGAGAGAGGGAGAGAGAGAGAGCACGAGTTGGGGGGAGAGGCAGAGGGAGAGGGAGAAGCAGACTCCCCGTTGAGCAGGGAGTCTGATGTGGGACTTGATCCCAGGACCCTGGGATCATGACCTGAGCTGAAGGCAGACGCTTAACTGACTGAGCCACCCAGGTGCCCCATGACTTTTTAAATAAATAAAAATTCTCTTTTTAAAAAGAATAGATTTTACATGAATGCTCTTTTTTCTTTCTTTAAAGGTTAGGGAGCTGGGCAACACCGATTCTGCAATTCTACCAACCAGGGCCCCAGCACTCTCCACTGTTCCCCATATGCATGCATTTACATTTAATCCCTGTGCCTCCCTTCTTTCAATTACTTGCCCAACTCCTTGCATTAGTCAGAAAGGGCTGACATAAAATACCATGGCCTGGGGGACTTAACCAATAGAAATTCATTGTCTCATAGTGATGGAGGCTGGAAGTCCGGGATCAATGTGTTGACCAGTTTGGTTCCTCCTGAGGTCTCTGTCCTTGGTTTGTAGATGGACGCTTCTGGTCATGCCCTCCTAAGGCCTTTCCTGTGTGTGCGTGCCTCCTTAGTGTCCCTTGCTCTTTTGAAGAACGAGTTCTATTGGATTAAGGCCCCATCCTTATAATCTTATTTAATCTAAGTGACCTCTTTAAAGACCTCATCTCCAAATACAGTCACATTGGGGGCTAGGGCTTCAACATATAAGTTTGGGGGGGACACAAATCAGTCCATAACACTTGTGTAAGCATTTGGGTTTGTGAAAGTTTATAAGGCATTTTCATTTTTAAGAGTGGAATGAATGACCCAGTAGAAGTCAAGATAATAGAAGAAGAAGGAGTCTTTGATGTCATTAGCTTGACTTCCTAACTGATTTCGATCTGAGGTCACTGTCCCTGTCTGATCAACATTGTCTTTGCCTTATGAGATAACTAAATAGGCTAATTACTCACTACTCTTTGTTTTCCACTGAAGCACATCATTTTGATTTATCAGATAGAATCTATGGGAGAATTTTGTTTGGGTTATCATTCATCACATCATGCAAAGTCTTGTTTATGTACATTCCTGGGAAACATACTTTTCTGAAAACATCGATGATAGTTGCCCGGCTGTTCTTCCGAGCAACTGGTCTGATATATTTGTGACAACATATTTTGTATAAAAGCCCATATTTCTTATTTGGCTGGCCAATGTAAAGCTTAGGAACGAATGTGTGGAGAGGCTATGCCACTTAGAGATCACAAAGTGTCAAGAGTCAGAAAGAAAAAAAATTCAAAACTTTCCCTTGCATTTGCTAAGTGATTGGTTTTGGGCAAATTACTTTTTCTCTCAGAACCCTGTTTTCTGATCTCTAATAAGAAAATGTAGTAATACTAGGTGCCTCTTAGTCCAGTTCTTGGCAATCTTTCCTGTGCTCAGGAATCACCTGGAGCCTTGTTAAAGTGTACATTCTGATTCAGGTGATGTGGGAGGAGGCCAGAGATTTTGTATTTCCCACAAGCTCCAGGTGATGCTGAGGCAGCTGGTCTGTGGACCACACTTTAGGCAGCAAGGTCTGAAAGGATGAAATGAGGGAACAGGTGCAAAGCATTGAAAACACTGCCCACCACATCATAGGAACCCAAAGAGCCCGACTCCAACTGTTCATGTTACTCGGATGGAGCTTATAGATCGGTATAATATGCCTTTATAGGAGTACTCATTGTACCCCAATTGTGGTTTTCTTTTGTCTGTCTCCTTGCACTCTACATGAAATTCATACAGTTGTGTTGTATTTTATGTAGCCTTGGGAACTACTTTAAACCATTTTGGCAAAAAAAAAAAATTACATAAATTAAGTACAATGATAAATAGACAAGGAAAAGATATATTTTTATAATGAATTGAAAATAATGTGGCCACAAAAACTAAAACAAAGCATTTTAATCACCTGTACTCTGTGATCAGTACTTCCAGCCCCACCACACCCTAAGGCACCTGGGAGGTAAGGTCGCCCTCAGATAGCTTTGTTGCACCCTCCCTCTTGTGATTCCCTAGTTTGCACGCTACACCCCCTCGTTTCCAAACTTCTTTCAGGTCCTTAAAATGTATCACTTTTGCACAGGTTCTAACCTTCCTATTTGCTTTTCCTCTGGGTACTCTTGTAACTGCCCTTCCCTTCAGTTCTCAGCTCCGATGCCACCTTCCCCAGGATGTTGCCTGATCTCCCTTTTCCATCTGAGTTTAGCACCTCTCCAGGGGCTCTGATAGCATCCTTTGCCTGCCTTTATCTCTCTGCATATCAAAATTTATTACAACTGCTTATTTACATACACTGATCTGTCTCCACCCCCCCCCCCCCCAGATCAGTAAGTTCCAGGAAGGCAAGAGCACTACGTTTATGTACCATTATTGCCTAAGTACTTAGACGAGTGCCTGATGTATGGTTGCCACCACAATAAAGACTCACTAAATATGTGATCTATTAATGAACGAATGCACCAGTGAGTGGGTGAGTGTGTGAGTGGGTGGGTGGATGGCTAGATGGATGGCTAGATGGATGGATGAATGGATAACAAAGCAGATGCCCCCACTATTTTAGGATTTTTGATATAGCATTTATCAGCAACAACTTGGATTAATTTTATTAAGCCCGGGATACTCAGCCACGACAATCATCTCAAAATCTAAATACTCACTGATAGTATCAGTCCACCCAGCCGCTTCGTCCAGCTGAGAAAAATGTTTAGGAATAATAATTCCTAACTGGGTTTTAGCATGTGGCAAACATCTGTCTCTGATATCTGCCATGACAGGGTTCCAGGCTGAAACTCATTTAACTTCGGTCTGGGTCTCAGATTATAACTTCGTAAGAATCAGCAATTCGACACATGTAGAGCTGTGCCCAGAAAGAAACAGGCATATACTGAGGAGTGGATCTCCAAGAACTCACCATCATTAAAGGGAAAACACCTACAAATTGTACTGGTAACTGATCATACCTTGGTCACATCATTTTCACTATTCAAAGGAGACATGTCGCTCATGATTATTAGTAAGATAAAAGCAATGAAATTGTTTTCAGCTTGTAAAACATGACTGCATAATTCATTGCTCAATTTAAAATAAAATGAATTCTTCCTTTTTGGTTTGAACAAACTGAGAGCTTATCAGAAATGATGTTACATTTTCAGAAAATAGTACTGGTCTTAGTCAACCCTCTGAAAATACAGTAAACATTCATAGAAATACCTTAAAAATATATCCTGAGGTTTTTATCTTGGTGGGAAGTATAGCACACTCAATTATATAGGACAGAAACCATTCAGCATGTGCCTTGAGACTTATTAAGTTCTCTAGGACTTGTGATAATGAAGATAAAACAGTTTAACCTTTGCTAGACTTGGAGCCCTGGTTACCACAATGTCTCATTAAAGAAGAAACACACTAGGAAAAGCATAGATAAACGTATAATAAAGCACCATGCCTCTCTAAGTGGTGTCCCAGATCCTTTACTGTTACACTCTAATTTTGTTTTCTCCCACATTTTGTCTATTCTCTGTATTCACAGAACAGTGCTTTTGAGAAAGATCTTTGTTACCAAATTCTCAGCTTGGGTTTTAAGAGTTAAAATCACCTACATGTTGATAGATTAGCTTGCAATACATTTATAAACTGGAGTACTTTAGGGACAAACATTTGGATGCTCCCTAGATTTTAGAACAGTTTCTAAAATTTGGTTTGCATTTATTGAGGACTGCATTTTTAAAAAGATTTTATTTATTTGTTTGACAGACGGAGGGCGGGAGAGCACAAGAAGAGGGAGCAGCAGAGGGAGAGGGAGAGAAGCAGACCCCCCGCTGAGCAGGAAGCCTGCCATGGGGTTCCATGACCCGAGGATCATGACCTGAGCCGAAGGCAGAAGTTTCACCGACTGAGCCACCCAGGCGCCCCGAGGATGGCATTTTTTAAAAGAGAGACAAAGAGAAGAAGACAATCAGATTGTTTAGGATTAGCAAATTCTATGGCAAAAAATAAAAGCAAAAAAATAATTTATGCTGATCATTAGAATCTGATGACAAAAACATCTTAGTGCCTTGTGTTAGTTGATATGAAACAGCAGTTGAACTAATAATGATTAGCTTCCTTCTGCTTCTCTTGAAGGGATTTCAGAAGGAAATAAGCCAATGGAAAATCTTGCTTCTGATCTTCACTTTGTGAGAGGCAGATGATCCATGGAGGAGCAGGCTTCAGCTGCTGGTGATAGGAGTAGGGGGAACACCATAAGGCAGAGCTACAGATGGAGAAAAACATCCTTCCTATTTGGAAGAGCCACTGAGACTCCTGAACTGTATGGAGAACTTTGCTGGAGACTCAGGAAAATCGAGACACAGCCAGATGTTGTAAGATAGGTCTAATCTTTCACTAATCCCAAGAGGGAAAAGTAAGACCAAGCTGCTTTAGAATTAAAAGTCAGGGATCCTGGAGGATCTTTTTACTGTATTATCTTGTAACATTTAAAATAGCTCAAGAAATGGAGTTTGGAAAAACCAGACAATCATTATACAATATAATCTGGATATATTTACAATTGAGAATGGATAGTTCTTAAGAAGGCTAAATAAGGTAAGGAGTGCCATTACAGCAAGAATAAAGCAAGTTATTTTACACACTAAAATAAAGCAGAATGCTACCTTACTCACAATATGTCAAGTAACAGGAAATATTTTCTTTTCCTACTAGGAAATAATAAGGATAATGCAAATTAAAATTACAGCACTGAGATAACATTTCTGAAAGTCTATCTACATTCTATATTGGGAAGGATGTTGAGAATTGGATATTCTCAGAGTACTCGTAAGAGTTAAAATTGATATAACCTATTTTGAAAGACATTTGGCAGTATCTTGTAAAACTGAAATCCATACATCCTTTGACCTATTCATTTTACATATATACCAGAGAATCACGTGTTCAATAAGGAGACATACTCAAGTGTGTATTCACTACAGCATACAGCATTTGAGGTAATAGTAAAAATTAGAAACAGCACGGATGTACAACAATAGGGAAATGACAAAACAAAGTGTGAGTATAATCACACAATAGAATGATACATGCAGCTGTTAACATCTTAAAGCAGATAGATCTTAAAGACATAATGATGATTGGAAAACAGCAAATTGCAAGATTGTAGTGACCCCATGCTACCATTTGTGTAAGCAGAAACCTATTTGTACCAATAAAAAATATATAGTTTATAAAAATGCATTTATGTTTGAAAAATATAGAAATTCAGATGGAATAGTATTAAATGACCCCTTGATAAAGTTGCCTCTGAGAAGGAGTTTCAGTGACGAGATTTAGGGAGTAGTCCAGAGATCTTAATTTTATGTTAAGCATTTTAACTCCTTTATTTAATCTATGATTTATTTATTCATTTATTTAAATGATTAAATCAATAATTTAATAAATTAAATTAGTAATTTCATTTATTTAATGATTTAACTAAATTACTTATTAATTTAATTCTTTAATTTAAAAACTGAAATAAAGCATTGGTAATGGAAATTGGGGCACTGGTTGTACAGATCATCAACTTACCCCTGTCCTTTACATCTGCCTCGATAAGATAACATAAATAAAGCAGGGACACAAGCAATGCTCTCAGAGTTTTGGAGTTGTAGCCAGGGAAAGAAGAGGGAAATGCCATAAGGTAGTGCAATGGGATAGCAGCAAACACCACCTGTGGAAGTAGAAGGATGTCAACTCAGATACTTCTATGCAAAGGAGATATGCAGGTCCCCCAAATTACCACTAGGGAACATCATGACACTCTTGAGGTATTTAGAGAGGCTCATGGGTACTGCAAAATTAATTGCTTGGGAAAATAAAAGGAAAGGGATGGAAAGAAAGGAATGAAATTGGCAAAATGACGTTTGCTCTTGCTGAGACTAGACAGTGGGAAGGCAAACAAGCTGCTTCCCAGGGCTGGCTATTACAGATAACAGTGCTCTGAATGCAGAAGTCAGTGCACTGAATATGCAAGCAATCAGTCAGTAGTCTTAAACTACAAAACAACAGCAACAAAAAACCATCCGTAAGCACATAGCCCACAGGATGGTTACTGTGCTACCATTATTGACAGGCTTCTTAAAAGGAGATTAAAAGAAACTGTACTCAATTTTCCCTTTTTTTTCTTTCTTTCTTTCTTTCTTTCTTTCTTTCTTTCTTTCTTTCTTTCTTTCTTTCTTTCTTTCTTTCTTTTTTTTTTTTTTAAGTAGGCTCCATGCCCAGTGTGGAGCCCAGTGTGGGGCTTGAGCTCCGGTCACTGAGATCAAGACCTGAGCTGAGATCAAGAGTTCAACACTTAACTGATTGAGCCGTGCAGGCTCCCCCTGAATTTTTTTTTTTTATAGAAAATGAAAGTTACAAGGCTGAGAAGCATGCAGTGGGTAGTTTAGATAAAGGAAAAGAAAGCTGGGGTACCTGGGTGGCTCAGTCAGTTAAGTGTCAGACTTTTGATTTCTGTTCGGGTCATGATCTCAGGGTTGTGAGATGGAGCTTGGTGTGGGGCTCTGTGCTTGGGGGTGGAGCCTACTTAAGATTCTCTCTCTCCCTCTCCCTCTGCCCCTCTCCTCCCTGCCCCCCCTTTCCCCTCTTAAAAAAAAAAAAGGAAAAGAAAACTTTCCAACAAATAATATTCTGCTGATAAAAAGAAACGACCAAATGAGAAAAAAATTAGACTGTGAATTTTGAGAATCACATTAATTAAAATGAACTTTGTGAATTAGTGTTGTGCTTGTGTCAACAAGAGTGATTTTTTTGTTTTTGGTTTTTTAAAGATTTCATTTATTTATTTTAGTTAGGGAGAGCAAGCAGGGGGAAGGAGCAGAGGGAGAGAGAGAATCTCCAGTGGACTCCACAATGAGTGCAGAGCTGGATGTGGGGCTCAATCCCAGGACCCTGGGATCATGACCTGAGCCGAAACCAAGAGTTGGATGCTGAAATGACTGAGTCACCCAGTCACCCCAACAAGAGTACAGTTTTAAAGGGAAATTAGAAAGATCCAGAGTGCTGAATGACTCAGTGATTTTATTTTATTTTATTTTATTTTTTTAAAGATTTTATTTATTTATTTGAGAGAGAGAGAATGAGAGATAGAGAGCACGAGAGGGAAGAGGGTCAGAGGGAGAAGCAGACTCTCTGCCTAGCAGGGAGCCCGATGCGGGACTCGATACCGGGACTCCAGGATCATGACCTGAGCCGAAGGCAGTCGCTCAACCAACTGAGCCACCCAGGTGCCCTGACTCAGTGATTTTAAACTGGGACCTTCCAACTCTGTTAATTTATTTACTGGCTATTTAAAATCCTGAAAAGTGTCAGTTGCTATTATAACACTATTGTTTTTATGCTAAAAGTCAATTACAAGCTTCCCTTTCAAGAACAATAAACAGGTGGGAGAGTAGAAGACATATTTATCAAAGTCAGCTTGCTGGGTATAGTGCCAGCCCACCACTTGCTAGTCTTAATCAGTTTGAGTAAGATGCCCAGCTAATCTGGTTCTCAGATTCCTCACCTGGAAATAAAGAAACTAAAACAAATGCTCCATTAAGCTCTTTTCTGTCCCAATATTTTAGATTTTATTAAACCTAGCTAATATGCTGTGGAAATTAGAGGGAAGAAAAAGGGATTTTGAGGAAGAAAAGGCATTTGTTAAGTAAATGGTAAAAGATGTATGTTATTGTATTTTGTATAAATATATGTATATTTTACATGAATAAGATATTCCCTCAAAATCACATATCCAGAATTTAAGATGTTAGAAAACTACTGGATTATAAATTGAATATGGAAATTCCCATTTGGCATTTTCCTTTCTTTGATACTAAAAGAATAACTACATATATTTCCCCTTAATTTCTTGGATGATTTGAAGATTGAGTGCTCCTTGCCCTCAAAGAAATGGAAAATAATTTTGGAGTTACTGATGAATTTGGTTGGCTATAAAAAGGTTAATTTGGTGGGTGTGGGGGAGGAAAGAGTCTGAGAGAAAAACAGAAAGAATGTGTGAATAGGATTTGGAGAGATGACATAAAGAACATGGTAATGTCGTTAGGGACTATGAAAACATGAAAGGAAGAAAGAGACCAAGGGAGGAAAAACTGGGAAGGAGAATCCCCTTGTAACTGAGATGGAATCAAATAGTAATGGGAGGGTTTAGAAGGGAAGTTAGAGGAAGCATACCCTAGGATGCTTGGAGCCACACCACATATATTACTTAAGGCTGCAACTTACGCTGCTGTGAAATCCCAAAATACAGAGTAGATCAAAATTAGAAAATTACGGTCTTTCTCACAGAACTACAGGGTTGAGTTCTCCAGGCTGGTAAGGGTGTTCTACTGTAACTTTTTGCTCTGTCATCCCGAGTGTCCTGTTCTTGTTTTCACGGTCAAACCTGGGTCATGACCACGTCTGTGACCCAGCCCTTAGGAAGTGGTAAGTGAGAAAGTCCGAGAAAAACAATTTATCTTTGTTTAGAAGATGGCTTTGATGCCATAATTCTGTTCTCACTCCACTGGCCCAAATTTGGTCCCATGGCCACATCTAACTGTAAAGAAGGATGGGAAATGTAGTCTCCAGTGAGCAGTCATGTACCCAGGTAAAATTAGAATCCTCCTCCCAAAAGAAGGCGGAAATGGAGGCTGCCTCCTCTTTGCTAAAGAAGGGAGTGGGTTCAATACCCTAAAAGACCCAAGCGGGAAATCTAGCCAAGGGCACTTAAAGGAAATATTTCGGGTATGTGACTTGTCATGTAAGAGTCAAGTCCTTGGTGCAGAAATCCCAGGGCTCACTGACTATGCATTTCCTATCTCCTGTTTCCTGGCACAGGCCAAATTTACCCAAGGTGTCAGGTGAAGATGTTACCACCTCAGCACCTAGATCCTCTCTCACTGACTGGCAAGAGGAATGCTTAACTGGCCATATGACTTTGCTTGGGCTCTGAGTAACTCTCCCCATGTCTGGAATACTGGAAAACCCAGGAGAAAGCCAGAGCTGTGGGGCTCCGGCAGCTAGAGTGGCCTACTTGGAAAGACAAGCTGAAATGAGTAAACTAAAAACTGAACATAAGCTGGAACAGAATTAATAATACTCTTGTTACCAAAAGTCATATAGACATGACTTAATATCAAAAAATAAATCTACACATATAATCTAATGAAATTTAAATGTAGAGTCAATATAGGGCAGATCAAATACTATAAAGAAGAGAGCATGACAATATTTTTGAAACTTCACCCTTAAGTGGAGAATTTTATCAGAAGATGCTACACTGAGGGACATTAATTATAGGAAAATTAGTTTCATTTTAAATTTTTTAAAATATTTTATTTATTTATTTTTAAATCAGGGAGGGTGAGCACAAGCAGGGGAAGTGGCAGGCAGAAGGAGAAGCAGACTCCCCGTGAGCAGGGAGCCCGATGTGGGACTCCATCCCAGGACCCTAAGATTATGACCTGAGCCGAAGGCAGCCGCTGAGCCACCCAGGTGCCCCATTTTAAATGTTTTATTTAGTAATCTCTGATAAAAAAATGTATAATCCAAATGTAGATGTTTCTTATTCCAGTGTCACAGTAGATGTACATGTTGTATCAGAAAGGTGTTTCATTAGCTCAAAGTCCCTATTCTATTATCAGAAACAAGAAATGATGTCCTCACATAGAGCACATCTCAGATTAAATGGAATTGTGGTAAGAAAAACCTGTCAATAGCTTTAGGCAGATTCCAAGCATATTAAATAAAAAGACTGCTAAGGAAAGCTATGCACTTTATTGTCATTAATTGATACAGTGCGGCAGTAATCTACTGGGAAAGATGCATGTTACTTCTTCCAAGATTGTTTCAATTTTTATGGAAGGCCATGTGTGTCTTTTATGGAAGTTATACTTTTGTTCTAGCACAGAGGAAGGGCCATTCAATGTTTGTTTTGCCATTTGATATTCTGTTTGACTGCCTAGAAGTCTTAAGGGGCTTTTTTTTTTTTTTTTTAAAGATTTTATTTATTTATTTGAGAGAGAGTGAGCAAAAAAAAAGAAAGAGAGAGCATAAGCTGGGGGAGAGGCAGAGGGAGAAGCAGGCTCCCCACTGAGCAGGGTGCCTGACCCCAGGGGCTCGATCCCAGGACCCTGGGATCATGATCCGAGCTGAAGGCAGATGCTTAACCGACTGAGCCACCCAGGTGCCCCTGCCTAGAAGCTTTGAACGTCCTGCTTATGTTTCCTAATTTCCCACCTTAGAAATCTGTCCCTTCTCAAGGCCAGAAATAGATGCTGTCAACCCCTCTTAAAGCTAGGATAGAGGGCTGTGACCTGTGCTCAGTTAGAGATATACATGTCAGTGTCTGAGTATAAAAGTTCAAACTGAAGAAGCAGTGGTTGTACTTCTCTCTTCTCTCTGGAGAGCCGACTAACAGAAATTCTAGCCTCATTAGCCACAGTCCAGTGTAGCATCTGTGACCAGAGGTACTCAAGTAGTTGTGAGATGTGATCTGGATGGTCTTTCTTTGTCCACAGTCTCTTTTCTGTCCATGTTAGAGAGCGTAAGTTACCTAGTACCCTCTGTTTAGACTAATATATTGCCTCTCTAATTATAGTAATAAAGCTTGCCACATATATTTGGACCTGGATCTGCAAATTACAAGAAGGTGAAAAAGTGTTCATATCCAGATACGGTTGGTTTTGTTTGTTTGTTTGTTTTTAAACATTAAGTGTGTGTGTGTGTGTGTGTATAACATTAAATGTAGGGACTGGTTTCTTTGTCTAAAACAGTTATACTGTAGTGGGAGCTCTGAAATTCTAGTAAAGAGAAAAAAGGCCTGACTCCTCTGTCAATACCAACTGATATTGACCAAACCATTTTACTTATCTGGGTTTCATTTAACTAATGCATAAAATGGAAAGAGAAATAAGTACCTGTGTGATTTGTACTATTGCCAGTTAGATGTGTCAGTTGGCAGACGGCTTTTGGCTTCATATTTGCCCTTACACATGTTCTATTTTGTTTGGGGCCCAAATGTCTAAAAACTACACTTCCCAGACTTCCTTGGGATGCTTTCATTTAGGTTATGCCAACTTCCAGAAAACCGGAAGGCGGAAGGAAGGAAGGAAGGAAGGAAGGATGGAAGGAAGGAAAGGAGGGAGGGAGGGAGGGAGGGAGTAGTATGGACAGTGGCACCACACAATTCTTGGCTCCTAGACTCTGACGTGGGCAGTGCGAGCCCACCAGCAGTAGTAGCCCCAGCAAGTCCCATGAAGGTTCCACAGCATCCTCGCTGATGCTGTGACCATGGCCGGAACAGCTCTGAGAAATGTTGAGCCACAAAGCTTCAGAGGCATCAGCGAGTTGGCAGGCTCCTCAGTCTCAGGTGGGACAACAGTCATTCCAAAGCAACAGGTGACCCAGCAGCCCCAGTGACACAGAAATCCTGGCCTCCTGGTTACCTCACATCCATCCCTAACGTCAAAGCAGCCTTCAACATTTACTAGCCAGTGAGTTAGCCTCATCTTCCCTTTCCGCTGGGCAAGCCCTTCCCAGGCTTTTGTAAATGTTTCTCTGTATCAAATCCCCTCTGTTTGCAATTCTTATAGTAGTTTCTGTTTACCCGGCTGTACGCTGGTTACAATCAGACCAAAAAAACACCCCACATTTTACATTTTGAAATTTCTTTTATTACTAAAATATATCATTCCAATATTAGAGAGAACTATAATCTTCACTTGGAGTTTCTTAGCAAAGGCACCGTGATGCCAACAGACTTTCACTTTTGATTATAAGAGAATGCATTCTACCAGATCAACACTCCCACCAGGACCCACTAGAAAACCTTTACGAAAGGAAACACAGAAATATTTTTAAACCACTGAAAACATTTTTGGACTTCTGGAGCCAGTGTCCTGAAATGAAGTCAGCTAACTGAGGGAAGCCTCAGTTTTGCACAAAACTGCCAATTCTTCAGTGGCACAAAATGATAGATTATACACCAGAGACAATATACTGGTAGAGCTTTAGCAATCTAATGAAAATGGGAGAAAAACTAGGAGGGGGCAAGTCCTTCAAAGAAGGGAGGGGCACACAAGGGAGTCCAACATAGGCTGCCCATTTCCCTTGAGACATTTTCCAGTTCCTAACTTCAGCATGGCAAGAAAGGAACATAACACACATAAAGGGCAATGGAAGTACAATGGGAGTGGAGATTAAACAGCCAAAGAGAAAAGAGATAATGGAACAAACAATATCTGAATACCAAGACTTTGGTCTTGGTCTTGGTATAATCACCAAGACTTTTTCAAATCTAAAGAGGTCAACAAATGCTACAAACCACAGACAAAGACATCAAATAAGACCCCACCTACGCACATCCTAATAACATGGATGAAAACACAAACAAGAGACAAAGAAGAAAAATCTTAAATAAAGCCAGAGGGGTTAAACAAAAAAGAGAAAAGAGTATTTTCACAGGACCAACAATAGGGTTGCTAATTTCTCCACAGGAGAAAGGAGGAGAGAAATGGAGAAAGCCAAACCAGGAGACAAAGAATGACCTCGTTACGGTACTGAAATAACTGCGAACCTAGGATTTTATGTGCAGAGGAGCTACAAAAAGGATATTTGAAAAAAATATTTTGAGACAAAATCTGCACTATTTTGCCCTCACTGGATTCCCCCTAAAAGAAATTAAAAAATGAATTTCCTTAGGCAGAAAGGAAATGATCTCTGTTTAAAACACAGAAATTCAGGAAGCTATGAAGAACAATATAAACATCAATGTGTGGTTAAATCCACAGTGTTGCTCTTCCAAAATGATTACAATGAAAATGGGATCTTGAGGGGTTCAAATTATATGTTGAGTTAAAATCAAGGACCACAGATACACCAAAGACAAGAGTTCTTATGTTCTACTTTCCTGATATTGACTGGGAAATGGTCAAAGAACTAATTTATATTAGTCTCTACTAAGTCACATATGCATATTATAATATCTAGGACAACCACAGGAAGAATAATAGAATATAACTAATAAGCTAATAGAAGGGAAAGTGGACTAGTAAATCACTTGACTTGCCTAGTCCAAAAAAAGGCAAATAAGAAGTAAAGAAAACAGTAAGTGAGAAGAATAGCAATGGCAACATGGCACCCAGTTATACCAGAAATTAATTAAATTACACAAAATAAACAATCCTACTACATTGCAAAGATTGCCAAGACAAGTTATATACTACCTAAATATAAGTACACAGATACATTGAAAATAAAAAGATGCAAAAAGGTAAATCATAAAAACATTAATCAAAAGAAAGCTGATGCGGCAATATTATTATCCGACAAAGTATAATTAAAGCAAAGAAGCATTAATAATGAAAAAAGGGATATCTCCTATGATAAAAGGGTCAGTCCACCAGGAAGATATGCCTGTCATCTGATCTCAATTCACTTCAAAACTGTCTGGCATTTCCTCTCCTTTCTCTTATTTGATTTGGAGTAAACTGTTTTGGATCAGAAATAAAATTATTTTTAAACTTCATTATTCTTTCAGAACAGCATCAAAGATTTCAATGTCAATCTTGAAAATACTGTTTCAGGAGTGCCTGGGTGGCTGTCAGTTAAGCGTCTGACTCTTGAATTCAGCTCAGGTCATGATCTCAGGGTTGTGAGAGTGAACCCTGAGTCTGGCTCCATGCTGGGCATGGAACCCATTTAAGATTCTCTCTCTTCTTCTCCCTCTGCCTATCTGCCCTGCTCCCGCTAGTGCTCTCTCTCTAAAAAGAAAAGAGAAAAAGAAAATACTGTTTCAATTTGGTACTTACTACATTTTGTTTTTATTTCTTAGATGATTTGTTTTTTCTAGAAAAAAATTAAAAGACTAAATAACTCATACTTCCTTGGAAAATTTTTGGAGCCATAGAATATCTAGAAAAGAAAAAGAAAAGGAAAACAAGTTTAGAGATGTAATTTAACAAAAATCAGTGATTTTTTTGCTTTGACTCAAAGTGTGGTATTTATCCATTATAGAACAACTGAAAATGTAAAAAGTAAAAGAAGCATATAAAATATCAAAAGTCACCTATAAGACTATCCTAAGCAGAACCAATACACCTGTTTGTTTATTTTCTTCAAGATTGTTTGAGAAGTGGAAATCATATTGTATAGACAATTATTTGTTCTGTTTTTTACTATATGGAAAGTGAACGTATCCTCATTCAGTAAATCACTTTTGAATATATCTATTTTAATGACTGTACAGGATTATCCATTTGACCCTCCAAATTTGTGTCTCATCTTTCTCATATGGCTTTCTTTCTCTGAGGCTAATCTGTGAATATCAAATAAAACAGCTCCCTAGCCCTCTGGCTTCAGGTATGTTTGGACTACAGGAAATATGGGCAGGACAACACAGAGAGGACAAAGTATAAGGTTAGGAATTTTATTCATACAGTGTAATAGTAGTTTCAGGTGTAGAATTTAGTGACTCATCACTTACATACAACACCCAGTGTTCATCACAATAAGTGCCCTCCTTAATACCCATGTTCCATTTAACCCATCCCCGCCCCCCGCCTACCTCCCCTTCAGCAACCCTCAGTTTGTTCTCTACAGTTAAGAGTCTTTTGGTTTGCCTCTCTTTTTTCTTCCCCTCTGTTCATCTGTTTTGTTTCTGAAATTCCACAAATGATTGAAATCATGGTATTTGTATTTCTCTGACTTATTTTGCTTAGCATAATACACTCTAGCTCCATGTCATTGTAAATAGCAAGATTTCATTCTTTTTGATGTCTGAGTAACATTCCATTATATAAATATAAACACACACACACACACACACACACACACACGCACACACACACACACACACACCCCGCATCTTCTTTATCCATTCATCAGTCAATGGACAGTTGGGCTCTTTCCATAGTTTGACTATTGCTGATAACTCTGCTGTTGCTGTGAACGTTGGGTGCATGTGTCCCTTCAAATTAGTGTTTTTGGATCTTTTGGGTAAATACCTAGTAGTGCAATTGCAGGATTGTAGGGTAGTTCTATTTTTAACTTTTAAAAAAAATATTTTATCTATTTATTTGTGAGAGAGAGCGAGCACAAACTGGGGTGGGGGGGAGCGCAGCAGAGGGAGAGGGAGAAGCAGACTCCCCACTGAGCAGGGAGCCTGACACGGGGCTCAATCCCAGGACCCCGAGTTCACAACTGAGCCACCTAGGCACCCCTATTTTTAACTTTTTGAGGAACCTCCATACTCTTCCAGAGTAGCTGTACCACTTTGCATTCCCACCAACAGTGTTGGAGGGTTCCCCTTTCTCTGTAACCTCGCCAACAACTGTTGTTTGCTGTGTTGTTAACTTTAGCCAAACTGATAGGTGTGAGGTGATATCTCATCATGGTTTTGTTTTGTATTTCCCTGATGATGAGTGATGTTGAGCATCTTTTCATGTGTCTGTTAGCCATCTGTATGTCTTCTTTGGAAAAATTTCTACCCAAAGCAATCTACACATTTAATGCAATCCCAATCAAAAATACCACCACACCAGCATTTTTCACAGAGCTAGAACAAACAATCCTAAAATTTCTATGCCACAAAAGACACTGAATAGCCAGAGAAATCTTAAAAAGGAAAAGCTGCAGGCATCACAATTCTGGACTTCAAGTTACATTACAAAGCTATAGTCATCAGGACAGTATGGTACTGGCACAAAAACAGACACATAGATCAGTGGAACAGAATAGAAAACCCAGAAATGAAGCCACAGTTATATGGTCAACCGATCTTTGACAAAGCAGGAAAGAATATCCTGGGGAAAAAAAATAGTCTCTTTAACAAATGGTGTTGGGAAAACTGGACAGCAACATGCAAAAGAATGAAACTGGACCACTTTCTTACACCATACACAAAAATAAATTCAAAATGGATGAAAAACCTAAATATGAGATAGGTAGGAAACCATCAAAATCCCAGAGAACACAGGCAGTAACTAACCTCTTTGACATTGGCCATAACAACTTCTTACTAGGTATGTCTCCAAAGGCAAGGGAAACAAAAGCAAAAATAAACCATTGGGACTCCATCAAGATAAAATGCTTCTGCACAGTGAAGGAAACAATCAACAATACTAAAAGGCAACCTTCAGAATGGGAAAAGATATTTGCAAATGACATCTGATAAAGGGTTAGTATCTAAAATATATAAAGAACTCAATAATAT
>NW_027397077.1:29995326-30031299 GCF_003265705.2 Callorhinus ursinus | reverse complement strand
TCTGATAAAGGGTTAGTATCTAAAATATATAAAGAACTCAATAATATATAAAACTCAATACCCAAAAAACAAATAATCCAGTTTAAAAATGTTCAGAAGACATGAGATTCTGCTTTTTTAAAAAAATCTAGATCTCTCACATCTACCAACACTGCTAAAATCTATTATTTTTTCTAATAGTTTAGCTGAAGATTCTCTTAGACTTTTATGGAGATAAACATAGGAGTTATAATTAAGATTTGTTTCTTTCCAATTTAGCCATGTCTCATTTCTATATCATATCTTATTGCATTGTCTAGGATATATAATACAATGCTGAGTGCAAGCAGATGTAATAGGCATAATTTTCTTCCTGATTTCAAAGGGAATACTTCTAAATTTTGCCACTAAGTATAAGCTATTGTTTTAGAATACATTTCTAAACGTTGAATTATTCAGACAGTATAAATATTTTAAAGCTTTTTGGTATATATTAGGAAATTCCTCTTCAGAAAAATATTGCACATTACTGTCAATATTTTCTGAGAGTGCCTTTTCCCATATAATCATGCCAACATTAAGTGTAAATTAGATACATTTCATTATTTATAATGAAACAGGCTTCTCAAAGTTATGATTCATTATCATATTCATGATAAAAGTTTAGACATTATAGAAAAATAAAATCTCCCTTCCTACCTCCTGATGTTTCCATTTCTATCCTTTAGAGATAATCACTATTAGAAAAATTTGTTCATCTGTAAATATTTTTAAAAAATCATATGTGCATTTTATGGTTGCTTTTGAAAGAGATGTCATTAGTATATTAAACTATTATTTAGAAGGAAATGGTAGAAATTATAGCTCCTAACTTCTTCATGGTTTCACAGAAAGTCTGTTTTTGGTCCACCCACATTAAAATTATAGAAATTGAAGAAAAATTGTAGAAATTGAAAAAATATTTAGCTCAAGTGCACAACTGAGCACTACTCTCTCATTTTTCAAAGGAGAAAACAGAGTTTCATAGATATTAGGACTTTGTAATTGTCAATTAGCGGGTAAGTCATACAATGGAGGACATAGGCCCAACCAACCCCCATAAGGACCAATTACCTTTCTTTGCCCCATAGCCACACCTAAATCCAAATTTACTACAGGAGGGAGAGGAAACAAAAGTAAGATTAAGGTACTGCTGACAATTAGTCAAGAATATTATCCTTGTAGGTGGCTGACATATTCCATTTAATTTAAAGCAAATGTTAACTTGCCTATTTTCTAAAGTCACGAAGCCAGATTTTCTATTTTAAAATATTTCAGAAACATTTAAATCTTTGAGGTCTAATATTCCTTCCACATAGAGGTCCTTAAAATTACTTTAGTTTGGGTCACCCTTCTCTAACATAAATACTAGAAACTAAAATAAATAAATAAATAAATTAAATTAAATTAAATAAAAAACCATTCACTCTACCTGCCTATACCTAGTTTTTTTCCAAAGTGAGATGTTTGTTCCCTAGCTGCATAAATGTAAGTCATAAAAAATACTAAATGTTGACAGCTTTACTTCACCTGAAATTTAGATTAGGTAGTCACTGGGCTATGGAAGGCACAATATCTATGAGAGAACTCATCAAAAATATAGACATAAAACATATACCTGCCTTTTGTCTCAGAAGGCTGCCTGACTTTTATCTCATCCCATAAATAATGGAGGCATCAGCACATTTATCTGCACACAATAACAAATCCCATCCTCCTGGTAACTGTAAAAACACTGAAGCCTGTTATTGACCTTGTGTAAAATACAGGCATGGGACAAAAAGACGAAGAAACTTTTTGTCTGTCTACATTCACTTCTGAAGCCCCATCACACACTTTGAAAACCATTAAACTAGAAGTCAGTGATGTGAAAAGGAGGAGGAAAATATATTATTGAATAAAGCAAAACAGACAAGTTAAATCAAAAGATGCATTCATCCACACCATGTCACTCAATGTTCCTATTTTCTCTGCTGAAGTTGGTTTTGAGATATTTGCATTGAGGGAAGGCTAAAACTTCAGATCTCACAGCTATGACTTACACTGTTACTGCTCACATTCTTTTACTTTGCTTACTCGTTTTGCAAGTGAATAGTTCCTATGAATGTATTTCCAAAGTATAAAACCTTTCCTATGTTGTTAGAGCCCACATATTCTGCTTTTTTTCTTAACATATATTGCATTATTTGTTTCAGAAGTACAGATCTGTGATTCAACAGTCTTGCACAATTCACAGCACTCACCATAGCACATACCCTCCCCAATGTCCATCACCCAGCCACCCATCCCTCCCCCACCCCACTCCAGCAACCCTCAGTTTGTTTCCTGAGATTAAGAATTCCTCATATCAGTGAGGTCATATGATACATGTCTTTCTCTGATTGACTTATTTCACTCAGCATAATACCCTCCAGTTCCATCCACGTCGTTGCAAATGGCAAGATCTCATTCCTTTTGATGGCTGCATAATATTCCATTGTGTATATATACCACTTCTTCTTTATGCATTCATCTGTCGATGGACATCTTGGCTCTTTCCAGTTTGGCTATTGTGGACATTGCTGCTATAAACATTGGGGTACACGTACCCCTTCGGGTCCCTACATTTGTATCTTTGGGGTAAATACCCAGTAGTAGAGCACACATATTCTGACTGAGTTATATTCAAAATGATTCAGCAAATATTTACTGATGATGATTTGCAAATACTTATTGTGTCCTCATCTTAATCTCTGCCAGTTACCCTGGGGAGGGCTCTCGAACTGTCCATTGCCCTGGGGGGGGGAGATATGCCTATATAATGGATGGATGACATGATAAATGATGAGTCATTAACTCTTCCAATGAGCAAAACACAATGATTACTGTAACAGTTTAGGGAAGAGGGAGATAAATGCAAGCCGCAGAAGTGGAAAGAGGCTCTTTAAACGAGGTAGGATTTAAGCTGGATCTTCACAATTAAAATGGAAACAACTGAAAGGGCAACAAAAAGTATTCCACAATGGACAAGGTATAAGTTCAGTGATGTATATGAACTTCATATGTACTCAAAGGATAAGATGATGGATTTACTTGGGGGTAAGAAAGGGATATGAGTTTGGGTAAGGAGTGTAGTGACCAGTTATCAAAGGTCTTCAAATACAGGCCAAATAGTTTGAACTTGATTTGAAAGATGAGAGTCAACAAATACTCAGAATGTGAGCCTTGATTTACCCTTCCATAGCAGACATCATTTTTTTAAATTAAGACTTTATTTTTTTTAGAGCACTTTAAGGTTCACAGCAAAATTGAGTGAAAGTACAGATATTTCTTATATATTCCCTGCTCCCACACACACACAGCTTCCCCCCCCAACAACAGTCGCTACCAGAGTAGTATATTTTTTTTCTTTTAAGATTTATTTCTTTGAGAGAGAGAGAACACCCATGGGAGTTGGGGGGGGGCAAAGGGAGAGGGAGAGAGAGAATCTCCAGTAGACTCCCCACTAAGCAAGGAGCCCAACATGGGGCTTGATCCCACGACCCTGACATCATCACTAGAACTGAAACCAAGAGCTGGACACTCAAACGACTGAGCTACCCAGGCATCCCCAGAGTAGTATATTTGTTACAACAGAAGAACTTACATTACTATATCATAATCATCCAAAGTCAATGGTTTACCTTGATATTCCTATAGCACTATCATTTCTTAACATAATACATAGTTCACTTAATTATTTTTCTATTATAATTATAAGCTCAATGAAAATAGGAATCTTTGTTTCTCTTATTTACTGATACATCCTAAGCACCCAGAACAAGTCATATATTCAAAAATATTTTTGAATGAATGAATGAATGAATAAATAATAATAATGGTAAGTAATAATGGTTAAAGCTTTCCAAGAGCATTTACTTTCTAAGAGTTAAACTTCCTACTAAGCATGATGGCATTTTTTTTTCCATTAAACTTCAAAACAAATGTTTGAAAAAACTGAGATTTAGGTTGAGTTTATATGACCAACATTTCACAGTTGTCTAACTCTAAGACTCTAAACTCTCTCTATGGATTGCTGTGGTTAGAATATATTATAAAAATATTAACTCTGCTCTTAGTTAAGACATAGCAGCATCCAAAAGTAAGGTTGTAAAACAAGGAAGTTATTTGCTAGAAGGAAAGTCCTCTTGGGAATGATGTTGGAATTTGATCAAAGTTCTAAATTTTGATTCAAGATTGAATGAAACACTATAGCAATATTTCAAACCGAACAGAGGAAAGTTTTCTTAAATTAGTGACTATTTACTTCATCTTTCCATCAAAGCTAATTATGAATAAATTCATAAACTAAAATTCAAAAATATAAATAAATGAGCTTACACCAATTCTTTCAAACTCAGATTGTATACTGATTTTAGGTAATGTTTATTTTATCAAGGTAAATTATATTTTAATTAAAACTTAAATGATTTAATAAAAACTTAAACTCAAAGTTTCATTTTTGAGAAATATATAGCTTTTCTGTCAAATTAATAACATATTATAACCCTCTTTCTGCCTCACTAAAATTGGGTATCAGGGAAGTCAGTTAGGAAGGTTTTAAATATGCCAACCACATTAAGTTCCAGTAGCTTAGAAATCTCATAATTATTCAATCTTCTCACAGTAGTAAAGTACTGTAAAATGCAATCTTATTTTCAACACAAGCTTAAAATGAGATAGTAGAAAACAAGAAAAACCTCCAGCTTATCAAAATCTCTAAACTATAAAATTTTCTCTAAAAAACAAAAAGGGGCGCCTGGGTGGCTCAGTCGTTAAGCGTCTGCCTTCGGCTCAGGTCATGATCCCAGGGTCCTGGGATCGAGCCCTGCTTCGGGCTCCCTGCTCGGCAGGAAGCCTGCTTCTCCCTCTCCCACTCCCCCTGCTTGTGTTCCCTCTCTCACTGTCTCTCTGTCAAAAAATAAACAAAATCATTAAAAACAAACAAACAAACAAATAACTAGAAAATTACACTTTTAATTTGGTACAACTGCAGCATATAGCAAAAAGGAAAATGGCTCTCCTGTGAAAGGCAATCTTCCTTTAGTCAAAGCACCGACAAGCCAAAGATAATTCACCTATTGATTTTTCTCATTTTAAAATAAAAGGATTCTCTCAAGGAAACAAAAACAAGGTAAAGAGTTGGGCTTCATTATATAAAACCAGTGAAGGCAAATGTAATTTTCAAAAAAAATATGTCACATGACATGCATTGAAGAAAGACATAGGTTTCCTGTTTTGATAAGTAAGGACATGTGTTATTGCATTTTGGAAGGCTGCTTCTTTACTTCAAAAGGAGACAGCACCATCTTGAAAATATTTCGGCAGGACTAATAACAAGGACTATTTTCTCCTCCCTCCCTTCCTTCCTTCTCACTTTTCTTCCTACCTCCTTCCTTCCTTTAAAAAAATTGGGGTAAAATATACAGAACAAAATTTGCCACTTTAACCATTTTTTAAGTGTACAGTTCTGCAGCATTAAGCATATTCACATTGTCATGCAACCATCTTTTTTATTACACTTATAAATAAAATATATATATATGATATAAAAAAATATCCAATCTGCTTTATCAAATCTTGTTTATCTGAGCCACACACTAGGATACAGATTGAGGGCCGGGAGAAATTTCTTAGGGAGTTCTGTAACCACATGATTTCAATTTCCTCAGTGAAGTCTGTAATATAAGAACACTGATGGGCCTAGAAATTAAGACACCTACGCTTGCCTTTACTTTTGACCTGCTTCCATGAATTCATGTGAACCACCCCACATTATCCCAAAGTGTATTCCTTGGATTATCAGTTCTGGGAAGTTCAAAGGTATTACCCAGAAAGGGGCTATGTGTTCAAATAAATTTGGATCTACTATTCAAGCAGGTTTCCCTTCTGCATCAGTTTCTTAGAACTTGTCATTTGCTTGTATGCATTGTGACTCTGTCAGGAAGAAATATAGTAGATATTTCACCAATGAACTTTATTATCCCTTGAGAATGTTTTAGGACTATTTTGCAATGGAGCGCACCTTGGAAAACATGAAATTTCAGTTCTACAGATCTGTCATTCTGATTTCAAAAATAACTTTTGGCACTAAATACTTCAACAAATTTTTTAATTTGGTATTTCTTTATCTTGGAACCTTCACTTTTTCACATCCATCTTCGTCCTCAACTGTCCACCTGTTTCCTGCAAAACTCCGTACGTTTCTGATGTTGTTCACCCTGCCCAGCATTTTTACTCTCAAAATTGTATTTGTTTTCAAAAGAGGCTACGACAGGAAATACATATAAAAGTGAGGAGAAAATAAATTCATTATTGAAGTCTTCAAAAATAGAAAATCTAAAGCATACTGAAAGAATCCTTTGCAAGAGAAGTAGCTCAAGAGCTTTGTGTGATGGAGAGGCACAGAGAAAGTTCCAGTGAGGTCATCTCAGCATGACTTCTGCACGCTGTCCTCCCTGGGGTAGCTACTGGACATGCATTTTCAGGGAGGGATAGATCAACCTTCTATACTGTTTTAAGCTGTATCCATTTTATTCCCACACCCACGCCCAATCCACCACTACTTTCAAAAAAAGGTTAACTTCTCCAGAACCTAGAAGAAGAACAGTGTTCAGTCCTCTCTCTAAAGGGGAGGATGAGTCCCAGACTTCAGCAAGCACCAATTTTTTTTTTAAAGATTTTGTTTATTCATTCGAGACACAGAGATACAGAGAGAGAGAGAGAGAGAGAGAGCACGAGCAGGGGGAGAGGCAGAGGGAGAAGCAGAGGGAGAAGCAGGCTCCCCGCTGAGCCAGGAGCCAGACATGGGGCTCGATCCCAGGACCCTGGGATCATGACCTGAGCCGAAGGCAGATGCTTAACCATCTGAGCCACCCAGGTGCCCCAGCGAGCGCCAGTTTTAGAAGAGAGAAACTCAATTACCACAAAAAGCAATCTTGAGCTACTTAAGATTTCTGGCTTCTCTCTTACATTTTGGTCCTCTGCAAAGTCAACACTGAGCTACTAACACTTGATAAGAATAATAAGATTTTGCTTATTTTTGGAAAAATTTATATATACTGTACTTTGTGATAGGCAATGAGCCAAATCCACTGGCAATGGAAAGGCTTTCATTTTCACGAAGAAAGATGATAGGGAATACAATCAAAGACATCTTGACAGGAACACTGGGATAAGCAATCCCTTCCGCCAGAACTTCCACAGCAGAGTGACTGCAAATGCCAAACTAGACTAATAGGGGTCTTCGAAAATGGGAAAATTTCCTTCTTTAGACCATTATGGTTGTGGTTGGTCAGTATCTTAGTGGTTCAAGACCATTACAATGCTCTGTGAAAGGAAAGACAGTGGCAAGGGGATATTTACCAAAAATGGGAATTCCCTGAGTTTAATTTTTGTCTCTGGTCTTCCCATCTCTCTGACTATTGCTAAAGAAAGGTTGTTGGTTCCTTCAGGGCTGTCCTATCTCTACTCAGCCTAGTCTTGGAATCTATGTGTTTATGGGTATGTGGGTCCCTCTCCCTCTCTCTCTTTGCCTCAGTCCCTCTTTCCCACTAACCACCCTCCCAGCATAGTTTCTTTTATTTTTAAGATTTTATTTATTTATTTTAAAGATATATATATATATATATATATATATAGAGAGAGAGAGAGAGAGAGAGAGAGAGAAGGGGGGCAGAGGGAGAGGGACAAGCAGACTCCCTGCTGAACACAGAGCCCGCCGACGCAGGGCTTGATTCAAGGACCGAGATCATGATCTGAGCCAAAACCAAGAGCTGGACGCTTAACCGACTGAGCCACCCAGGCACCCCTCAGCAATAGTGGCAATAAGAAGCACAACCACTTCGTATGGCAAAAGTCAGAAAAACACACAAAAACATGTTGTCTAGTGGCGACATCTGCCTCCGACCTTGTGATGTACTCTGCACTAAAGACAAGGGTTTTGGATTTAATGGTGTTCCCAAAAGTAATGTTAAATCTTAATCTCCAGGACCTGTGAATGCAACCTTACTTGTAAATCAGGTGTATGGGGATGATCAAGTTAAGATGAGGTCATCCTGCACTAGGACATGTCCTAAATCCAATGACTGGTGTCCTTCTAAAGAGAGAGAGAGAGAGAGATTTGGCGACACTACGTAGACACAGAGGGGGAAAGGCAATGCGAAAACAGAGGCAGAAACTGGAGAGATGAACTATCAGATAAGGAGCACCAAGGATTGCCTGCAGCCCCCAGAAGATTTGAAAGGCCAAGGAAAGATTCCTCCCTAGAACCTTCAGAGGAAGTATGGTCTCGATGACTCCCAGTTCAGATTTCTATCATTCAGAACTATGAGGGAACGAAGTCTGTTGTTTTAAGCTGCGCACTCTGTGGTCATTTGTTATAGCAGCCCTAAGAAACTATGCAAATGAACACAAAGGTCTACCTACTTGCATGAAAGAAAAAAAATAATCTGGGAAGAATGAAACCCAGATTAATATTCTAATAACTTATTTGGCACATCAGGAAGTTGACTCAGGGGTACAGTAATATCTTTTTTTAATGTTTTATTTATTTATTCATGAGAGCCAGAGAGAGAGAGAGAGAGAGAGGGAGAGGCAGAGGGAGAAGCAGGCTCCCCACTGAGCAGGGAGCCTGATGCGGGGCTCGATCCCAGGACCCTGGGATCATGACCCGAGCCGAAGGCAGATGCTTAACCATCTGAGCCACTCAGGCGCCCCAGGGGTACAGTAATATCTTAAAAGATACCAGTAACTGTGGTTCATTTCAGTGTACAAATAGATATTGGCTACGTCTGCTGGGTCACTAAAAGAATAAAACCATGACTTTATGCTGAAAGGGGTAATGGAGGATGTGTAATAAACACAGGACCACATGCTTTCAGTAAGTGTATAAGGACAATTTAGAGGTAGAGAAAAAAAGAACTTAATGACAATATGAAGATCTGAAGAAGGCTTCCACAAGAAAATAAAACCTCAGTTGGGGTCCAGCAGGATAATTAGGTGTTGGCCAAGGGAAGAATGGTACAAAGGGCATCTTAGGCAGGGTACAGAATAACCAACATTAAAGGTGTAATATGGTGCATGATGACCAATTGTGTGTTCTGAATGGGTAAACTCTAATGTGGAAGGTAAGCCTGGAGAGGCAGATAGAGACTAGGATATGAAAAGTCTCATCCGTCATGCTAAGACATGAGTTCCAGACCTTACAGGGAACTGATGATAGCTGTTAAACTAAGAAGTCAGGTGTTCATTTTGTATATTACACTTTAGTGAAGAAGATAGATTGGAAGGGAACAAGACCGCATGCCTAAGGACTGGCCTTGAAAACTGGCTGAGATTTCATACTGGGAAGGATGGACACTGAGGCTGAGCCCAACCCATAATATGCAACTAGTAATAGTTCAGGGACTATTCCATGGCTAGAGTGCCTCTCTGTTAGGCAATCTGTGATCTGGTAATAAGCATTCATAGCCTCAGAATAATATGAATTCAGGTAGTCCCTATTGGTCATCTCAAAGCTGATTAAAGCCTTATATGTGTCTTTCTTTCTCCATCCTTTTGTAACGGAGTGGGTTATAGGTATTTTCTATTTGGCCACTAATCGATATCCTTAGAAAACATTAAGATGTAGCACTACATTTTCCTCTAATGTATTCATCCACATGAACTCCATCCATCATAATACACTCAAAAAACAGACTGAGAACTGCAGAAGATAGGATGCAGCTTTTCTATTGATTCCAAACGATTCATCAATTCTTCTTGTGGCAGAAGGCATGGGTCACCTGACTGCATGGGTATCTTTGCACATCCAGCTTGACCTTCTGCCATTTAAGACTTTCCTATGACTGCTCCTCTTCAGTCAGGAAGGTTTGCCAGAGAGCTCAGTTTTTTTGTCCATCTTTGGACCCTCTGATGAATGTCAAATGTGGCATTAATTCCCCATTGCCTCCTAGCTCATATCCACATGGTGTCTTGATTTCTTCATCTAGTCCTAATTTTTTTTTTTTTGACTTACAGCCTCTTGAAAAGCCAAGCAAATGGCTATCCTTCACTTTGATGGTTAGATACAGAATGACATTACTTTCACTAAATACAACTTTTCTAGGAGTTATATTTACATTAAGTCCCAATCTACTCTCTTCTTACAAAGAAAGATTTGCCAATAGGAGAAATTTTGTGCAGAATAAAAGGATACATCAGTTTTCTCCTGTGTGATTTGAGCTACAATAACCTACAAAGAGCCTCAAATTTGAAGAGACCACTTTACCCTCTGTTAACTCAATGCTATGTTTTGTGTAAGCTAATAAAAACATTTTATCTTGTTCTATAGCAAGGGATAATAAGGATTTTTAAATGGATTTTTATCAAAGGAAAAATATACTGTTAAAAAGCATGATTTGAATAATATTAATAAAGAGAAATGTGTATTAGTAAGAACTCTTTTGTATGTGACAGAAATTCATCTCCAAGTAGCTTAAATGAAAGAAACTCCTTACCTTACTTACCACTAGAAGCTCAGGGGTTAGAGATCAAAATACTTAAAAAGTCTCCAATGACCTTGCTAGTTGTCTCTCTTCTTTCTCTCTTTATTCCTCCATCTTTAAGCATCTCTTCTTTCTATGTTATTTTTATACTCCTTTTCTGTAAAACTGATGAGCCATATAGGAGTGGGCATAGAAACTGATTTTTTTTCTTTTTTGCAGTTGAAATCATTCCAGTTTAGAGGCTAGAAGAAAAAGCATCTCTCTTCATACAGCCACCTACCAAGTCTCTGAAAAGCATTGTAATTAAATCTGTTGGGCTCTGCGTCCATTTCTGAGCCAATCACTGTGACTATGTAAAGGGGAGAGAGTGATGAACTGTCCCATCAAAGTACCCTGAGTGGAGTAGAGGCACCCTAAAAGAAGGGAGATGATGTTGCCAAGGAGGAGGTAGAGTGCTGGGTTGGGGGAAAAAAAAGCAAAGGAAGGCTTTATTAATGTTCTGAATCCCAGCTCAAGATAAGTCTGAGAAAAGGTGGAAATTTTTCCAAGCATAGTAAAATCAAAGGAACACAGGAGAACAAACCAATGGAGCATCCCATCCACTGTGAAAATGGGGGCCTGATACAATTCTTACTTCTTGCCAAAAGTTTTTTTTTTTTTAAGATTTTATTTATTTATTTGACAGAGAGACAGCGAGAGAGGGAACACAAGCAGTGGGAGTGGGAGAGGGAGAAGCAGGCTTCCGGCAGAGCAGGGAGCCCGATGTGGGGCTCAATCCCAGGACCCTGGGATCATGACCTGAGCCGAAGGCAGAGTCTGAGTCTCCCAGGTGCCCCCTGCCAAAAGTTTCTAACAGAGAAATAAACCTACATTTACCAACCATGTTTTTCACCCAAGCTGATTATATTCACTGAATACAATAATGTCACAAAATTAATGGTGTCTCCAGAATTTTATGGGTGCAGGATTCTTCATCCTAACAGTATTATTCTATCCATTAGAGAGCATTGCTCTTCTTTAATTCTGTTCTAAACCTAGCAAAAAAAAAATAATAATAAAAAATAGAAAAGGAAAAATGTACTAGTCTTTGCTTCTTCTTGCAGATCTTCCTACCACCAGAAGAGATATCGCTAGCTTCCAAATTTTCAGAATGCTTACTCCAAACCATTCACAAGAGACTTAGCACATTGCTTTGAATTCTAGTTAATTATTACATCTTTACATATTCTGTTTAGAAAATTTTTGAATACGATCTGCTAAAAAGAGCAATAATAGTTAATTTTGAGCAACAACTATGAGTCAAATTGTATGGTAATTATTTATGTGTATATATGTTTGTGTACACGTGTGTATATTTGCATGTGTACATATGTGTGTGTACTATTTGAAATACACCTATGAGATAGATTTGTCCCATTTCTAGATGAGTAAACTGTGGGTCCAAAGGTAGATTAATTTGTCCAAGATGACCTACTGATAAGAGGCAGAACTGCAATGTGAATCCCCAGATGAGTGATCCCAAAGCAACTAGAATCATTTGGAGAGGCCATGATGAGAAAAAGACAGACCAATTAAATGGTTTTGTCTGTAATCCAGGCGACAGAAGACAGTGGTTTGGACAAGAGTGATGGGAGAGAAAATGGAGAAATATAGATGGATTTAAGGATATTTTAAGGCAGCATTCAAAGGTCTTGATGTGGAACTTAAGTTCTGCTTCATCCACCAATGTTCCAAACTTTTGAAAGTACTTAGAAAACATACTCTGGGTGAGAGGTTATAAGTTGGAAGAGAATGATGCTGTGAGGCTTCTCTGAGTATTTATACCTTTTTCCTTACACAGTCTCTCCTGAACCAGGGAAGGTGGAAAAGGAAGATACTGGGTCAGTGCCTTGGACAGTCACTATTTTAAGAGCACAAGGGAAGTTATGAGAGAGAACGGTTGTGCCATTCCTTTAGGGATCAAATTGAGAGGCAGGATATTGGGGAGGGAATCTTCATAGATGAAACAATTGGTCATTTTGGGGTAATTAAAGAACTCTGAAGTCAGGACAGAAGTTTCCCTATATCCCCTACTGTGATCCCAAGAAGACTTGTGAGTCACTGGCCTGGACCACCATGAATTTGGTGCTCCCTCTGACATTTGCCTATTACTTTTGCATTCGGGTTGCCTATGGATACATAGATAATCTCAGTAAACTTCTAACCTTTTGAATGATGAATGCAAATTTAAACACGGATTTTACTTATTGGAAGGCATTTATCATTTTAAACTATATTAATGAAAACTAAGTTTGGGAAAATCTTGTTAAATTTTCAAAACCAAACTTAACTTTTCTAAGACAATGGTAGTCATCTGCTAAAGTGGTAGTAATTATCTTTTAGTCTAGTGACATTCTTACCACAAAAAGGTTATAAGTTAAATGGCTTCTATTCTGGGGCCCATTTCCAGATTAGAATTGGAGAAATTAAAGAGTTTGAGTCATACATTCACGGACTGAGTCCCAGGTTTCCAGAGCAATATAAAGTGCAATATAATCCTTTCCTCCCTCACCATCAGCTTTCTCTCCCTCTGTCCTTCCTTTCTCTTCTCTTCTGTCTCTCCGTCCTTCCATTCTTCCATCTTCCTTTAATTTTCTTTTTTTAATATATCCTTATGTTCTTTCCAAAATAATCCAGCAGAGGGCGAATGTTCTTTGCTTCCATTTTATAAACCCAAACGAAATTGAGTTCTTATCAAGCCCTGCCTTCCTCTTCCTGCATGTAACAAACACGGGATTTTCACACTTTCCTGGGTCCCCAAATATTCTTTCCTCTCTTGCAGTTCTCTGTAGTTAACAAAACTGTGTGAACACACCAAGAAATAATGATTTTTTTTCCATTAACAACCTGTTTATTGTTTCTAAGTAAAAATGTATTCCATGGAACATATTTTAAAAACCAGTTAAAAATGAACTAATCCTATGTCTAATTTTATGTTGCTATAAAACTCCTTCCTTTAAGTGTGTAAGTAAGCATCAAATAGTAAAGTTGGAAAATCAGAGTCATAAATTAATAGTAAACAAGGAGAGACAAAACAGTATTAAACAAGTAGTTGTATTAAACTCATAGAAGTTATGACTCAATTTTAATCAGCATAATGTAGTTGCTTTGTATTTATGTCCATGAGCAAGTTTTACCCTATGCAGAAATGGTTCTAGGAGATACACTATGGAATTATGTGTGAAGTTGCCAGAAGCTTTGAGTCAACAAACTTCTTTTAAACTAATCTTTACATTAGAGAAAATACAGCATAACTTTGTGTTTCTCCTTTAAATGAAAAAATTAAAAAAAATTAACTTATTTGGAGTAAAATCACTTTTAAGACTCAGTATGTAGTCTGATGATACCTTGGAAGGCTTTCTTTTTATTTTTTTATTTTTTATTTTATTTTATTATGTTAATCACCATACATTACATCATTAGTTTTTGATGTAGTGTTCCATGATTCATTGTTTGCGTATAACACCCAGTGCTCCATTCAGTACGTTCCCTTTTTTTTTTTTACAGTTTTTACAAATATTTTTTTATTTTAATGAAGCTGGTACAGACAATGTCCATTTAAAACCCATATCCCAAGCCAAAAAGTACAAATAAAATAAAAAAGAGCAGTGTTTGTTGAATACACTTCTGCATGAATAACTTTATTAACTGCTAATGAAAATTAGAACTTTTCTGAGATCTTCTGACAAGACTTTTCTTTTAATCTTAAAATGCTTTCTCTTCAGTGAAGCCATCTTTGGAGTTAGTCATTACTCTCACCATCTCTGTCACCTCGACTCCAGCCTGATATTTCTCTTATTTTGGTCTAGACCCTCAAATTTTAAAAGTGGCTTCAAGTTAAGGAAAGGTCATTTTTCCACAGTTCAGTTCTCTGAAAAACTTCCATCTCCACTGAAAGTCATAGTCCAGGAGTGAAGCAATCACATGCTAGAACTTCAGGGCCAATTGGAAAGTCATCATGAACACTCGCATTGGTCGATCTTATTTATCACAAGCCTGAAAATGCATGGTCTTGGAAAAGGTGGCCTCTCTGGGCACACATGTAATTTTTAAAAAGGGGGCTGAGGTTTGATCACCAAAAATCAGCACAATGAAAACAAGTCATAATGAATAATGGGCACTAGAATTCAAATTACCAGATGTTTTAAAGAGATGGGGTGCCAGTTTTCAATTCCGTTTGGAACACTACATTACAAAAGAACTATTTTTAAAAATAAAAAAGGATTGAGGGTAAAGGAAAAAAATAAAAAGAATATCTAAATCATTGAATGACCCCGTTTGTTCCTGATAAACTTCAATCACATCTTCTTCCTCCATTCCCAGTTCTTCTGGAGTGTGATTATCAGCAATTCTGACCTTCAAAGAGAAACCTGAGTGAATTCATTGGAACTCCCTGTCTCTGAGAGTATGATTCTTTTGAGTTTTTTGAGATGTGTTGTCATTTTCATTGTGAAGTGAATCTCACTGCTATCCTGTCCAATGACTTTGAGTTTAATGTATTCTCATTTCTTCTTATCCCCAAGTCCTCAGTTGAAGGTTTTGCCTCCTGGTCAGACATGGTGATGGTGGCTTCACCCAGGGTCTCTGCGCAGCAGTGGCCTCGGGTAGGCAGCCAGTACATTGTCTCTTTAATACCCATCACCAGGCTAACCCATTCCCCACCACCCTCCCCTCTAGAACCCTCCGTTTGTTCCTCAGAGTCCATGGTCTCTCATGGTTCATCTCCCCCTCTGATTTCCTCCACCCTTCATTCTTCCCCACCTGCTAGCTTCTTCTTCTTCTTCTTTTTTAAACATATAATGTGTTATTTGTTTCAGAGGTACAGGTCTGTGATTCAACAGTCTTACACAATTCACAGCACTCACCATAGCACATACCCTCCCCAATGTCTATCACCCAGCCACTCCATCCCTCCCAACCCCTGACTTGTGAATTTTAGCCATTCTGACTGGTGTGAGATGGTATCTCATTGAGGTTTTGATTTGGATTTCCCTGATGCCAAGCGATGTTGAGCACTTTTTCATGTGTCTGTTGGCCATTTGGAAGTCTTCTTTGGAAAAATGTCTGTTCATGTCTTCTGTCCATTTCTTGATTGGATTATTTGTTCTTTAGGTGTCGAGTTTGATAAGTCCTTTATACATTTTTGAAACTAGCCCTTTATCTGATATGTCATTTGCAAATATTTTCTCCCATTCTGTCGGTTGTCTTTTGGTTTTGTGGACTGTTTCTTTTGCCGTGCAAGAGTTTTTATCTTGATGAAATCCCAATAGTTCATTTTTGCCCATGCTTCCCTTGCCTTTGGCGATGTTTCTGGGAAGAAGTTGCTGCGGCTGAGGTCGAAGAGGTTGCTGCCTGTGTTCTCCTTTAGGCTGTTGATGGACTCCTGTCTCACATTTAGGTCTTTCAACAATTTGGAGTCTATTTTTGTGTGTGGTGTCAGGAAATGGTCCAGTTTCATTCTTCTGCATGTGGCTGTCCAATTTTCCCAACACCATTTGTTGAAGAGACTGTCTTTTTTCCATTGGACATTCTTTCCTGCTTTGTCAAGGATAAGTTGACCATAGAGTTGAGGGTCCATTTCTGGGCTCTCGATTCTGTTCCATTGATCTATGTGCCTGTTTTTGTGCCAGTACCATACTGTTTTGATGATAACAGCTTTGTAATAGAGCTTGAAGTCCGGAATTGTGATGCCGCCAGCTTTGCTTTTCTTTTTCAACATTCCTCTGGCTATTCGGGGTCTTTTCTGGTTCCATACAAATTTTAGGATTATTTGTTCCATTTCTTTGAAAAAAGTGGATGGTATTTTGATGGGGATTGCATTGAATGTGTAGACTGCTCTAGGTAGCATTGACATCTTCACAATGTTGGTTCTTCCAATCCCTGAGCATGGAACGTTTTTCCATTTCTTTATGTCTTCCTCAATTTCTTTCATGAGTATTTTATAGTTTTCTGAGTACAGATCCTTTGCCTCTTTGGTTAGATTTATTCCTAGGTAACTTATGGTTTTGGGTGCAATTGTAAATGGGATCGACTCCTTAATTTCTCTCTCTTCTGTCTTGTTGTCAGTGTATAGGAATGCCACTGATTTCTGTGCATTGATTTTATATCCACTTGACTGAATTCCTGTATGAGTTCTAGCAGTTTTGGGGTGGAGTCTTTTGGGTTTTCCCCATAAAGTATCATATCATCTGCAAAGAGTGAGAGTTTGACTTCCTTCTTGCCGATTTGGATGCCTTTGATTTCTTTTTGTTGTCTGATTGCTGTGGCTAGGACTTCTAATACTATGTTGAATAGCAGTGGTGAGAGTGGACATCCCTGCCGTGTTCCTGACCTTAGGGGGAAGCTCTCAGTTTTTCCCCATTGAGAGGGATATTCGCTGTAGGTTTTTCATAGATGGCTTTTATGATATTGAGGTAGGTACCCTCTATCCCTATACTCAGAAGAGTTTTGATCCAGAAAGGATGCTGTACTTTGTCAAATGCTTTTTCTGCATCTATTGAGAGGATCATAGGATTCTTGTTTTTTCTTTTGTTAATGTATTGTATCATGTTGATTGATTTGCGGATGTTGAACCAGCCTTGCAGCCCAGGGATAAATCCCACTTGGTCGTGGTGAATAATCCTTTTAATGTACTGTTGGATCCTATTGGCTAGTATTTTGGTGAGAATTTTTGCAACCTTGTTCATCAAGGATATTGGTCTGTAATTCTCCTTTTTGATGGGGTTTTTGTCTGGTTTGGGGATCAAGGTAATGTTGGCCTCAAAAAACGAGTTTGGAAGTTTTCCTTCCATTTCTATTTTTTGGAACAGTTTCAAGAGAATAGGTATTAATTCTTCTTGAAATGTTTGGTAGAATTTCTCTGGGAAGCCATCTGGCCCTGGGCTTTTGTTTGTTGGGAGATTTTTGATGACTGCTTCAATTTCCTTAGTGGTTATAGGTCTGTTCAGGTTTTCTTCCTGGTTCAATTTTGGTAGTTGATACATCTCTAGGAATGCATCCATTTCTTCCAGATTATCTAATTTGCTGGCATAGATTTGTTCATACTATGTTCTTATAATTGTTTGTATTTCTTTGGTGTTGGTTGTGATCTCTCCTCTTTCATTCATGATTTTGTTGATTTGGGTCATTTCTCTTTTCTTTTTGATCAGTCTGGCCAGGGGTTTATCAATCTTGTTAATTCTTTCAAAGAACCAGCTCCTAGTTTCGTTGATCTGTTCTACTGTTCTTTTGGTTTCTAGTTCATTGATTTCTGCTCTGATCTTTATGACTTCTCTTCTCCTGCTGGGTTTAGGCTTTATTTGCTGTTTTTTCTCTAGCTCCTTTAGGTGTAGGGTAAGGTTGTGTATTTGAGACCTTTCTTGTTTCTTGAGAAAGGCTTGTATTGCTATATACTTTCCTCTCAGGACTGCCCTTGCTGCATCCCAAAGATTTTGAAGAGTTGTGTTTTCATTTTCATTGGTTTCCATGAACTTTTTAAATTCTTCTTTAATTTCCTGGTTGACCCATTCATTCTTTAGTAGGATGCTCTTTAGCCTCCATGTATTTGAGTTCTTTCTGACTTTCCTCTTGTGATTGAGTTCTAGTTTCTAGTTCTAGTTCCACCAGCACTGTGGTCTGCAAATATGCAGGGAATAATCCCAATCTGTTGGTATCAGATCTGGTATGATTTGTGACCTAGGATGTGATCTATTCTGGAGAATGTGCCACGGGCAGTAGAGAAGAATGTGTATTCTGTTGCTTTGGGACGGAATGTTCTGAAGATATCTGTGAAGTCCATTTGGTCCAGTGTGTCATTTAAAGTCTTTATTTCCTTATTTATCTTTTGCTTAGATGATCTGTCCATTTCAGTGAGGGAGGAGTTAAAGTCCCCCACTATTATTGTATTGTTGTCAATGTGTTTCTTCGCTTTTGTTATTAATTGCCTTATATAATTGGCTGCCCCCATGTTAGGGGCATAGATATTTACAATTGTTAGATCTTCTTGTTGGATAGACCCTTTAAGTAGGATAGAGTGTCCTTCTTCATCTCTTATTACAGTCTTTGTTTTAAAATCTGAATTGTCTGATATAAGGATTGCCACCCCAGCTTTCTTTTGGTGTCCATCAGCATGGTAAATGGTTTTCCACCCCTTCACTTTCAATGTGGGGGTGTCTTTGGGTCTAAAATGAGTCTCTTGCAGACAGCATATGGATGGGTCTTGTTTTTTAATCCAATCTGATAGCCTGTGTCTTTTGATTGGGGCATTGAGCCCATTTACATTCAGGGTAACTATTGAAAGGTATGAATTTAGTGCCATTGTATTGCCTGTAAGGTGACTGTTACTGTAAATTGTCTGTGTTCCTTTCTGGTCTATGCTGCTTTTAGGCTCTCTCTTTGCTTAGAGGACCTCTTTCAAGATTTCTTGGAGGGCTGGTTTCGTGTTTGCAAATTCCTTGAATTTTTATTTGTCCTGGAAGTTTTTTATCTCTCCTTCTATTTTCAATGTCAGCCTAGGTGGATATAGTATTCTTGGCTGCTTATTTTTCTCATTTAGTGCTCTGAAGATATCATGCCAGTCCTTTCTGGCCTGCCAGGTCTCTGTGGATAGGTCTGTTGCCAATCTAATGTTTCTACCATTATAGGTTACATATCTCTTCTCCCGGGCTGCTTTCAGGATTTTCCCTTTGTCTCCGAGACTCGTAAGTTTTACTATCAGATGTCAGGGTGTTGACCTATTTTTATTGATTTTGAGAGGGGTTCTCTGTGCCTCCTGGATTTTGATGCCTGTTTCCTTACCCACATTAGGGAAGTTCTCTGCTATAATTTGCTCCAATATACCTTCTGCCCCTCTCTCTCTTTCTTCTTTTTCTGGGATCCCAATTATTCTAATGTTGTTTCATCTTATCGTATCGCTTATCTCTCGAATTCTGCCCTCGAGATCCTGTGGTTGTTTATCTCTCTTTTTCTCAGCTTCTTTATTTTCCATCATTTGGTCTTCTATATCGCTGATTCTCTCTTCTGCCTCATTTATCCTAGCAGTTAGTGCCCCCATTTTTGATTGCACCTCATTAACAGTCTTTTTGATTTCGACTTGGTTAGATTTTAGTTCTTTTATTTCTCCAGAAAGGGTTTCTCCAATAACTTCCATGCTTTTTTCAAACCCAGCTCGTATCTTTAAAGTCATGATTCTGAACTCTAGGCCCGACATTGCACTAATGTCCGTATTTAGTAGGTTTCTGGCAGATGGTACTACTTCTTGTTCTTTTTGCTGAGGTGATTTTTTTCATCTTGTCATTTTGTCCAGAAGACAATAGATGAATGAGAGAACAAAATGCTAACAGGTTAACAACGTCCCCAGAAAATATACTCTAATCAAATCAGAAAAGACCTAAAAACAGGGGAAAAGAAAGGGAAAGAAAGAAAAAAGAAAGAGAAGAAAAAAAAAGATAAAAAACAAACAAAAACAAAACAGAATATGATCAAATATGATCAGGCTGGTGCATAGATCAGTGCCACACACTAGATTTTGGGTGTATTTTGGTCTGTTAAAAGAAAGTGCCTCCTAAAATTTTAAGGAAAGACTTATATATGTACAAAATAAGGATTGATATGATGAAGGGATGGAATATGACTGTAAAGATGAAAATTTCAAAAAATTTTAAAAAAGGAATTGATAAGAAGATGTTTGAATAAAGAAAGAAGATGATTTTTAAAAAAAAAGGAAAGAAAGAAAGAAAAAAAGGGGGAGAGAATGTGATCAGGCAGGAGACTAGAACAAAGCCATACACTAGAGATTTAGGATATATTTGATATGTTAGAGATATGTACCTCAAAATTTTAAAGAGAGAACAACGTATATATATATATATATATGTGTGTGTATATATATATATATATATATGCCAAAAATAAGGGTAACTACTATGAAGGGATAGAATATGACTCTAAAAATGAAAAATAAAAGTGTTTTTTTTTAAAAAGGATTGATAAGTTGTTGGTTGCAAAAGGGAAAAAGAAAAATTCGAAAAAAAAACAGTTAAAAAAATTAACTTTGAAAGACTAATGAATCATGGTAAAAAAGCCATGAATTCTATGTGCAGTATTCCCCTAGCGCTGGAGTTCTCCCGTTCTCATTGATCAGTAAACTTTGTCTTGGCTGGCTATTCCTGCTGATCTTCTGGGGGAGGGGTCTGTTGCCATGGTTACCAAATGTCTTTGCTGGAGGCGGAATTGCCCCACCCCTGCCGGGTCCGGGCTAAGTAATCTGCTCGGGTTTGTTCTCGGGAGCTTTTGTTTCCTGCAAGCTTTCCGTTAGGATTAGAGGACGAGAGTGAAAATGGCGGCCTCCCAACCTCCACCCGGGAGGAGCTGAGAACTCGGGGCCCCGCTCCTCAGTGCACCCCCAGATAAAAGCAGTCAGTCACTCCCATGTCCCTGGTCTCCGGCCGCACTCCGTGCTCACCCGGCCTGTGACCAAGCGTTTCTGTCTCTCGCAGCCGACTCAGTGTTGAGTCTCCAAACTCAGCAGATCCCTGCGGGGCACTCCCGCGCCGCTCCTCCCAGGGGAGGAAGGGGTGTTTCCCCGGATCTGCCGCTTGTCGGGTCCCTGCTGGAGGAGCAGTGGCCCAACTGTTTTGCTGATCACAGTTTATGGCAACCCTGAGCTGAGAGCCCGCGCCTTGGCTCCGCCTCTGCAGCCGGCTTCCCCGCTCCGATACCTGGGAGCTCTGGCGCACTCAGGCACCCCCGGTCTTTCTGTGACCCTGAGGGTCCTGAGACCACACTGTCCTGCGAGGGTTCCATCCCCCGCTTAGCCACTGGAGCGACGTCCCTCCGCGGAGCCGGCTTCTAAAAGGTCCGATTTTGTGCTCCGCGGCTCTATCACTTGCAAGAAGCGGCCGACGGAGGCCCCCTCCCCCGCCGTCTGTCCTCCCGAATATCGCCTCGGATTCACTTCTCCGCACGTCCTACCTTCCAGTAAGTGGTCGCTTCTCTGTTCAGAGAGTCTTTGCTATTCTTCTCTTCGATCTCCTGTTGAGTTCGTAGGTGTTCAGAATGGTTTGATCCCTATTCAGCTGAATTCCTGAGACCAGACGAAATCCAGGTCTCCTACTCCTCCGCCATCTT
The DNA here is from genome assembly GCF_003265705.2 of Callorhinus ursinus. Classification (NCBI taxonomy): domain Eukaryota; kingdom Metazoa; phylum Chordata; class Mammalia; order Carnivora; family Otariidae; genus Callorhinus; species Callorhinus ursinus. The sequence goes on along the minus strand of NW_027397077.1, from coordinate 30,009,631 downwards.
GCTCCGCCCTATGACATCCATTTTTATACATAAGTGCCCCTTTTAACTATGTGTATTTTCACATAAATGGGATTCCACCCTTTGTGTTGTGCTATTCCTTGTTTTGTTTTTTCCCTACTTCAGCATATGCAGCCTGACTGATTATTATCTTAAATTATGGATGTATCCCAATTTACTGCCCTGTCCCCTCCGGGTAACATAAGTATACAGATATTTTTACTATTGAGAATAATGTGGTAAAGAACATTCTACCTCCTAGTATGCTTTCTACGTTCCAGCTAACTCCCTATCCTACCCCAAGGTCAACACTTCTGTGGACCCCATGGGGACCTGCAATCCTTCCATCATGGTCACCTGAAGTCTGCTCTTCCCCCGTGCCCAGTTTTTACTCCAAAGTCACTCATTAAAATAATTTCTTCTGCATATATCCTCATTCTCATCTCCCTTGTGCTTCCTCAGTTCACCTTATCCACTTGGCAAAGACTAACTGTGGATAACTCCAAATCTCTACCTATTCTCTGCCTGTAGCTGTGCAGCTGAACATGTCTGGGGAGGGACTACAACCACACTGAACACCCTCATTTGAAATTCATGAAGTCAAACCTCAAGCAGACCTTTCAGGCTGCCTGGCTCTGATAATGTGTCTCTTACTCAAATCACTCTCCAGGTCTCCCAGGTGACTATTTCACTCCTTCTTCTGTCTTTCACTCCTTTCCCAAGCTGAGATATTAAAGCAATCAGAAGAAAACTAGAAGACCTTCACCCAATGCAGCCACTGTATTGAGGCACCTCTGAGGATCTATACCTAACATTCTTTCTTACCTCCAGTATCTACTGTTCTCCCTCTTTCCACCAAAGCCCAGCTCCTTTTGTACTCTGGATTCCAAAATATACTTCTATTTTTTCAAATGCTCCAACCTTACTCCTGCCTTACAGTCTTTGTGTTAGATATTACTTAACTACGAAATCTTTTTTTTTTTTAAGATTTTTATTTATTTACCTGTCAGAGAGAGAGAGAGAGAGAGAGCACAAGCAGGGAGAGCAGCAGAAAGAGGGAGAAGCAGACTCCCTTCCGAGCAGGGAGCCCGGTGTGGGATCATGACCTTAGCCTAACACAGACGCTTAACCCACATGTCCCAAGAAATCTCTTTTTTTTCTAGATTACCACATTGTTCCCCACTCACCTCTTCCACAGGCATACCCTCACTATCCCAATTAATATTTGCTGCTCCCATGCAACCATACTAGATGCTCATTAGCCTGCACTATATTTTTCCCATAACAATTCTCCTGTAAAGTGGTATATCACTCACCTTTTTAAAAAAATTACACTTAGGGCACCTGGGTGGCTCAGTTGGTTAAGCGACTGCATTCAGCTCTGGTCGTGATCCCAGAGTCCTGGGATCGGGCTCCCTGGTCAGCGGGGAGTCTGCTTCTCCCTGTGACCCTCCCCCATCTCGTGCTCACTCTCTCATTCTCTCTCTCTCTCTCAAAAAAAAAAAATCTTTAAAAAAATAAAAAATATTACTTATTTTATTTCTCTCCACACTAGAAAGTAAGTTCAATGAGGGCAAGAGTTCTTTATTTTGTGTTTGTCTTTTGTTCTTTGATACATGTTACCAGTTTCTAGCACAGACCTTAGATAGAACGGATACTCTGTTAACACTGGTTGAATGACCAAATATCTCTAGGTACACATGTATAAAGATTTCTCCAAAAGGAATCCGTTAACAGTGGAATTGCTGGTTCTGATGGTATATCCACTTAAAATCAGATAGTTTCTGCTAAATTCTCTTCTAAAAGGACTAGATCAATTTGCATTCCTATAAATAGTACATGAAAACTTTTGTTTCTGTACAATTTAAGGACCATTGTATATTGCCAGTTCGAGTAATTTTTTGCTAATCTAATAAACCAAACAAATCTTACTTCGTTTTAAGATGCATTTCCTAGGTTATTTACTGGGTTGAGCATAGTTTCATAATTCCACTGGCCGTTTGTATTTCTTAATGAGTAGCCTGACTCTCCAGGCAATCTTTAAGAATTGCAGATTTTTGCACTTTTGTCTCTTATATATGCTATAAATGTAACCAGTATATTGACTAAACAGCACTCTGGGGTTTTAAAGTAACCATTTTCTCTCTTGCTTTTTCTTTGCATTTGTTTAATGAAACTTGTTCTTTTTCTGCCCCAGGTTAAAAAAATGGGTAACTTCATTTCTAGTTGCTTTTAGGTAATACAAATAGCATAGACTTAGAACAAATAGTATAAAAATAGTAGAGTTTTAGAAAATAAAAACCATATACAGATTGCACGCAAATAGTACAGATTTAGGAAGTTCACGTTCTCATTTGATAATCAAAACTCCAAAATTGGCTTAAAATTGAATCTCATCTGTCTCCATTTGAACTGTAGAGGGAGCCTCCAGTTAGGAAAGAATGATGTGGCTGGCTTTTTCATCCTTTTACTCTCCCAGCTTTGTTCTTCTCCCAGCTTTGCTAAATTTAGTTTCCGGCCTCTGTGGGGTTTGGGTTTTGGGGAGGGGAGAAAGGGTGTTAAGGAAGGGGGTGCAAAAAGTCCTAATTGATGGATACTGCAGTAAAATGGAGTGGAGTTTTCACTGCCTGGCAGATATTTAAAACAGACTCTCTCACATGGGGCTTGCAATAGATCCTGCTGGGATCTCTATGCTCTGACCCGTGTGAATGCCAGTCAGCTCTAATACCTCTCTGCTGAGGTTCATTCAGCCTTTCTGGCTGGGTCCTGAAGCAGCATCACTCCGCCTATTTCCAGAATAGGACCTGAATTCTGATCACTCATGGATCCTGACACACTGTCCTGACACATTCTGGGAGAACAAACAAATCCTAATGCAACAGTGACTTCTGTGACAGAACACAAGCCTGTTTCTCAACCTTGGACATGTCTCCGGTGAGAATCAGGCACACCTGTCACCTTTAAATGCAGCGGACACTTAGCAGGTTCCCCCTTGATTCATTAGTCTTCTCACTGTTCCTGAAATATGCATTTTGTCCCTGAGGGAAATAGGAAGAGATGTTTCAGGCTTGCAATAGTTCACCTCAGATATCTGCTTTACAAACACTCCTTTGGGCCCTTCCCCCCTGCTCCCCCAGATCCCTTTATGTTTGGGTTAGGGGATTGAGGGTTGTATAACTGGTTTTGAGATATCTCCATTAAACTTTTCCATTTGGCCTGAAACTTTACTTTTTGAACGTCCCTTGTAGCTTGGTGTTGCTTCTGCACCTCCAGAAGGTGCTTGTAACTTGTCTTTTTTGATGTATTTTTATCATATGAGATCTTCAGATCTTTTGCAGAATTAAACTTTCCACTGTTTTCCCTGGGGTATGTATCTTGTTCAAGGACACCATCCCTAAGTCAAGATAATATAAATATCCTTCTTTATTTTGTTCTAAACCTTTTACTGGTCAGTCTGTTTATAGTTAAATACTTTAACTACTTTAAATACAATGATACTTTGGTGAATTTTGTAGTACAGTTCACCTAATTTTATTTTTTTCCAAATGAAAGCCAACTGGTGTTGAACTGACCATGTGTTTCCCACTGATGTGAAACACCATCTTTATCACATATTTAATTCCTAAGTAGGATTCAAACCTGACCAAGCAGATATTTTTTTCTTATTAAATGGCAGGCAATCTACATTCACAAAGCAGGAAATCTGGTTACTTCCCTGAGCAACAGCTCTATTTTTCACGATTCCATAAATTCTACAGAATAGGCAGTATTATCGTAACTGCCTTACCAGCTTTCCGGGTTTGTTACAAGCTTAAAGATAAAATTAGATCATACAGACAAAGGTTTTTGGCAAATTATAAAACTATTTACAAATTTAATTATTGTTTTTTTAATCTTCTATTTAAAAAATATAATCCTGAGTGAACTGTCATTGTAAAACATAGCCCTAATGAAACAAGCCTACCATCTATTTCCAGACATTATACTCAACAGGATGAAAATTATCCACTGCAAACTGCTCATTTTAAAATTAGTTTTATGCAAGAAAATTATATAGGACATACTATTTTGTTCTAGCATTATATAATTTAATAAATGTCAATTCTATACTTCTCTGACATTATATCTACGTTTGGTTTAAAATAGCAAAAGAGAAAAAATGGATTTCAACAAATTGGTCTCAAATTCCACTGAGTCTGCTGAGTTGTGATAATGGAATAACATGATGGAATGACACAAATATTGTCAAAACTGCAATAAATAGGATCATGTTTTCCCCTGAAGAGGGAAAAACAGAGGATGGCAATATCAGAAAATTTTATTTTTGTAAGTTTCATTCTGCAGGTAGCTTTTATACATTTTTACATTTTAAAATATGATGCACAATGAATGCACTGGGCAGTTCTTATCAAGCCCAATAGTTTAAAAAAGTGAAACATGGGCACCTGGGTGGCTCAGTTGTTAAACGGTTAAGCGTCTGCCTTCAGCTCAGGTCTTGATCTTGGGGCTCCTGGGATGAGGACCCCCCCCACACACACCATAGAGCGTTGAGCTCCCTGCTCAGCAGGTAGCCTGCTTCTCCCTCTGTCCTCCCCTCCCCCCGCTTGTGCTCTCTCTCTCTCTCTCTCTCTCTCTGTCAGATAAATTAAAAATAAGTAAATAAATAAAAAAGTGAAACAGTACCAATTTCATTTTGGTAAACCACTACAAAGGAAAACTATACTTAGATTAAAAACATAATGAGACTATTGCACAGTATGCTGTCAACCACATTTTTATTGAATAACAAATCCTTGTAACGATGAAGAGTTAATTAAAAGTTACATAGCAATCTGTTACCTTGAAGTTTGAGGTCAGGCTTGGCAGATAAAAGCTCAAAAGTTCCTTTACCATATGCCTGCATTACCATATGGTTTTGGGAGGAATTTATTTGACCGCTGATTGCATATATTTCAAAGGAAATACAAGAGGGATTTAGGAAAGCCGGATGGAGCCAAACTTAGTTCTTCAACAATCTCATTTAAATGAAGGTGAAAGTTCGATGTTCAAGTAATACTGGTTTGATGATTATGGGAAAAAAGGTGGGGAAATATAGTAGACAGGCAAATGAATTCCAAATTTTTATACATGTTTATATCTATTATGTTTTAATAAGCAAAGACAATTCCTAATTGGTCCTTTTTTCTTCTAAAGGAGATAAAAGCTTACAAAATCATATCGGGTCTCTTCTTGGACAGGGACAAAAGAGAAACACGTGCCTCAGACAACCTTTAGTTTTACTCTTGAAGGTGTTTTGTGGACTAATATCAGACCTCTACACATAACACAGAGCAGCTGTCTGCTCTCTTGGCTCCCTGTCTTCTGTGCTCCAGCCATCTAAGAGCTGCCTTTTGTTCTCCTGTCAAGTCAAACTCATGGATCTGATTTGTGTTGGTCCTGTTGTCTCCTAAGTCTTACAATGACTTACACGAAGTATGCAGGCCAGAGGCTGTGCAAAAGCAATAATCATGAGAGAGATACCAATAGTAAAAGCAACTAATATTGTATTTTTTGTGTACTTAATGGATGCCAATGATTCTGCCAAGTGCTGTTTAATTGTCTCAGGTAAACCTCATACTTTACGAAGCAGGCACTCTTATTATTCCCACTTTTTGAATGTGGGATACATCCCAGGCTGGCACAACTTGTAAGTGACAGAGTCAGTGGGGGAGCCTGGGCCCCTTGCTGTGAACCACTGAGTTTTCCTGCTTCTTCCACGACACTAGAAACTATGGTGAGAAGGGGATGCTATGTTGCCCCTTTGTACCACTTGGGCTAAAAGACAAAGAGGCCCCGGGGCAGAAACTGTGCTAAATGCTATTCTCTGATGGTAGGAACAAAGGTAAGAATAATTATGGCACCCAGCTAGTCTCGTGAGGAAGGAGATAGATTAGCATCGAAGAAACTCCCTGAGGAGTCCTGTGAAGCTAACAAAATTGCTTCTACCTTCATGCCCTATCACCATTACAATCATAGCTTCAGTAATACTTCATAAAAGTCAGGTACTATAATTATCTTTTCAGAGTTCAAAAAAAAAAAAGTTTCAGAGGCACATCTGATTTCACAACAAAGGCTCCGAATCCAAGTTGAAGAATGATGGAGATTAAATTGGCACCAAATTCAAGACAAATTTGAAACTTCTCAGTATCCACCTAATTTGAGAAAATATTGGGAGTGATGTTTGGCAGTGTTTGGGCAAAATAAAAACAAGAGGAACAGAGAATGAAAAGAGTTGAGCGTTGACTTTTCCTAAAATTGTACTTCAGAAATTTTGATTAGTGATTCAACTAGAAAGGCAGAATTTGCCTGAGCTTCTAAGTTAGATTAAGATAAGACAGAATTTACCCATTGGGCCCTATTCGCTCATCATTCATTCATTGAACAAACATTTCTTGACGGCCTCCTTAGCAACAGGCCCTTTTCTAGGCTCTGGCAGTAAAATTGTGAACAAGACTGATAAATTCTCTGTTTTTATGAAATTATAGTAGAAGAGACAAGTAAATAAACAAGTAAATGAGGAAACAAAATACCTTTTGGGAACGTTTTACAAGATAGATTACAATAAATGCAAGGCAATGATAGATAATAGCTGGGGGCTTAATTTCAACTGAGTGATTGGATGTGGGGGCTACCTGAGTTGGTGACATTAAAACTGAACTTGAATAAGAAGATAGGATTCATGGGGCGCCTGGGTGCCTCAGTCATTAAGCGTCTGCCTTCAGCTCAGGTCGTGATCCCAGGGTCCTGGGATTGAGCCCCACATCGGGCTTCCTGCTCAGCGGGGAGTCTGCTTCTCCCTCTCCCACTCCCCCTGCTTGTGTTCCCTCTCTCACTGTGTCTCTCTCTGTCAAATAAATAAATACAATCTTAAAAAAAAAAAAAGAAGATAGGATTCATTATGGGGAGCTCTGGAAGAAGAGTATTCTAAGAAAACTCTTGGGCAAAAGCTATAGGGTGAAGAAACAGAGCCAGCAAATGTGACTAGGGCTGAATGAGGTAGAGGTATATAGTACAGGAGATGAAAGGGAGGAGTAGTCAGTGCCAGACTATGTTGTAGCACGTTAAAGTTCAGAGTCAATAACTGCATTTGATTTTAAGTACAATTTGTAACCAATGGAAGGTTTTAAACAGCATATTTTTTAGGAAATAATGGTGTTTTTCTTAATTCATACATCAGGATAATAGGTATAAACTGGGACCACTCTAGATAAGTGGGACAAATGGTCATCCTTGTTTTAAATAGGCATGCCATTATAACTTTTAAAAGATTCCTATGAGTGTTGTATGGCCAATGGATTTTGGGGGGAGTAGCAATGGAAACAGGGAGAATAATTAAGATGCTTTTCATTAGCCTAAAAGTGAAAGAGTAGTTGCCTTGATGAGTGTGGTATTAGAGTTGATTTCATTTTATTAAACAAACACATATGTATATTCCAGACAATGAGTTATATTCTTGGATGTAGAGAGGACTTGCTAACGGGGAACAGGAAGCTCTCAGCCATGACGGCTCATGGACAGAGAGCAATGAACAATGACTCCTAGTTTTTGGCTTCAGCAAATAGGCGGATGCAATTACTGTGTACAGTGATTTGATTTAAGAGAGCATCCTAGGCAGGGGGAAATGAGAGCTCTATTTTGTCCATGATAAGTTAGTTATGCCTATTTGACATCCATTTGGAGATGTCAAGTAGTCACTTGGAATATGAATTTAGGAAATGACAGGTTTGGAGGAATGTCTTTGGGAGTCATTGATCTATAGATAGTATTACTGCACTTGCCTGATCTTTGCCTTCTTAAAAGACTCCACTAATCTTCAGGATCTCTAGATAAGTTGAAGGTCAACATCTTACTTATTACAAGATTTCTGAGAGTCTGGTCCTCCAATCAGTCAAATCAGAATCAACCTTGGTGTTTGTCTCTAATTCAGCTTTTGATGCCCCAATGCCAGAAGCTTTTATTTGACATGGCATATGATAGGGCCATAGAATCTGCTTTGTGAATGAGCTCTCCAGGGATCCCAATGCCCTTTAAGTTTGCAAAGCACTGCCTTCATTGTTGTCACAGTGTCCTATAAGTAGTGAAAGAGGCAGAGAAGTATATGCTGCCTGAGCTGGCAGCTTCTGATGATGGGGGTGGGGTGAGGGTGACAGAAATATGACTCTACCATCCCTTAATGTCTTAATTTCATCACTATTATTATTGATGTTTATTTTAAGCTCTTGTAACTTTATTATGATTATATTTTTTTTTACTTTAATGCAATGTAATACTGTAGTTCTTGAAGCTGGCATACAGAGGAACTACTGTATTCGTTTAATAAAAATGTGGACTCCCGTGATAATTCGGATTCAGAGGTTATCCTTGGAATCCTTATTTTTAATGAGCACCTCAGGTACTTCTGAAACTATGATTGCTAAGTGATTCAGCACAAATTCCTGTTTTACGTGGAAGTTTCCACATGAGGACTTTCAGTTGCTTCATATTTAAGCTCCTAGTATTTGGACTTGTTCATGTACAGTGTGATTTACATCACATTACAGTTCCTTAGGTTTGTTCTCTGTAATGTTTTTAAAAAAACTATTGAGAGTAAACAGTTGGGCTCTACATTCAATTTCTGAAAATTAAAAAAAATTTATTTGGTTTCATATAAACATTATTATGGTCTCGAGAAAAGAAACTCTCTACCTATTAATCTTTTTGTTCCCCCCGCCATGGTCTTACTAAATTTAATTTCACTTGATTTTACTTTTGACATACAAAAACCTGTATATATTTGATGTTTACAACTTAATGAGTATGGAGATAAGTATAAACCCATAAGATCATGACCACAACCTATGCCATTAAGCCATCCATCACCTCAAATAGTTTCCTTCCACCTCGTATTATTATCTTAATTAAAAAAAATTTTTAGAGAAGGTGGGGGAGACAGAGAGAGAGGGAGAGAGAGGGAGAATCTTAAGTAGGCTACACACCCAGCACGGAGGTCCATGCAGGACTCAATCTCACAACCCTTGAGATCATGACCTGAGTTAAAATCAAGAGTTGGACGTTCAACCTACTGAGCCACCCAGGCACCCCTTATTATCTTAAATTTTCTAAAATTAAGGTATAATTGACATATAATGTCATTCTGGTTTCAGTTGTACAACATAATGATTCAATATTTGTATATATTGCAAAATAATCACCACAATAAATCTGGTTGCCATCCCTCACCATACAAAGTTAACTTTCAGGATTTATTCTTTTGGTAACTTTCCAGTAGGGTCTACAATATTATTGACTACAGTCACCATGCTAAACATAACATCCTCATGATTTACTTATTTTATAACCGGAAGTTTGTTCCTCTTCACGTCTTTCACCCATTTTACCCACCTCACGGTTCCTCTTCCCAATGACAACCATCATTTTGTTCTCTGTATTTGTGCTTTTTGTTTTGTTTTAGATACCACATATAAGTGAAATCATATGGTATTTGTCTTTCTCTGTTTGACTTATTTCACTTAGCATAATAGCCTCTAGGTCCATCTATTTGTTGTAAATGGCAAGATTTCATTTTTAAAATAGCTTAGTAATATTCCAGTGTGTGTGTGTGTGTGTGTGTGTGTGTGTGTGTGTGTGTGTGTGACATCTTCTTTATCCATTCATCCATCAGTGGACACTAAGGTTGTTTCTGTATCTCGGCTATTGTAATGTTGCAATGGACATAGGCTTGCATATATCTCTTTAAATTAGTGTTTTCATTTTCTTTGGATAAAAACCCAGACATGTAATTACTGAATCACCAAGAGGCACCTGCACCCCAATGTTTTTGCAGCAATGTGCACAATAGTGAAACTACGGAAAAAGCCCAGATGTCCATTGACAGATGAATAGATAAATAAGACGTGGTATATATACACAATGGACTCCTACTCAGCCATCAAAAAAATGAAATCTTGCCATTTGCAACAACATGGATGGAACTAGAGGGTATTATACGAAGCGAAATAAGTCAATCAGAGAAAGACAATTATCCTATGATCTCATTGATATGTGAAATTTGAGAAACAAAATAGAGGATCATAGGGGAAGAGAGGAAAAAATAAAACAAGACAAAACCAGAGAGGGAGACAAACCATAAGAGACTCTTAATCATAGGAAACAAACTGAGGGTTGTGGGAGGTGGGGTGGGTGGAGGGATGGGGTAACTGGGTGATGGACATTAAGGAGGGCATGTGATGTAAGGAGCACTGGGTATTATATAAGACTGATGAATCACTGACCTCTACCTCTGAAACCAATAATATAGCATATGTTAATTAATTGAATTTAAATAAAATAAATAAAAGTGAATATTTTTGAGAGAGAAAAAAGAAATTACTAGATCACATGGTAGTTCTATTTTTAATTTTTTAAGGAATCTCCACAGTTTTCCATAGTGGCTGCACGTAATCTTTAAGTATATTTTCCCAAAATGTGCAGACATGAAAATATATCTCAAATGAAATGTTCAAATGAAAATATTTTTCAGTGTTCCACAATAAACTGCTATTCATTGTTAGCTTTACTCATTTGCATCAGATTTTTCTAGTTCTAAATATATTAATTCTGAAAGTATGATAAAACCTGAAGAGATTATCTAAAGGAAAAAGATAGATGCAGAGATGGAAATAACCTACTTGCTATAAGTGGAAAATTATGCTTGATTATTATTATTAATTCTATTTTTAGTCCTTCTACAATTTTAAAAGCTCATACATATCCATTACCTATTTGTTTCTTATAGCAGCCTTGTAAGGGAGGTAAGAAGGTAATTATCATTTCCACTTTACAACCAAAGCCCTAGGAAAGTAAATGACTTGCTCAAGGTTGTGTATAGTAGTGCTGAATCAAGGGCTTAAACTTAAACCTTTTTACTCCAAGTCTGGAGTATCACCCAAAATACTTAAGTTGTCTTGTCATAATATATGTGACAGTCTTCCCTGACATTTTGAATCAGGATCTAACCCCTCTTTGCTAGGTGTTTCTGATGTGCTTGTAAACAGCCTTATAAGAGCCTTCCTGAGTGTATCAATCTGTTTCTCAACAAAATTAGGAAGTATATTATTCATGACACTTCTGATGCCCGAGACCAAATCCCATCTCAAACTGGCTTAAACCGAAATGCTACTGTTGGGGAGAGGTAGAATTACTGTCTTCCATAAATGAACCCTCAAGCAGTAGAAAATCTCCAGGTAAAGCTACATCCAGGATAGCAAATGATGTCATCAAGACAAGGTTCTTCTCATGGGGTGCCTGGGTGGCTTACTTGGTTAAGCATTCAACTTTTTGATGCGGCTCAGGTCATGATCTCAGGGTCCTGAGATCAAGCCCTGCAGTGGGCTCCACGCTGAGCCTGGAGTCCGCTTAAGATTCTGTCTCTCCTTCTCTGTCCCTCCCCGCTCGCGTGCTGTCTCTCTCTAAAAAAAAAAAAAAGAAAGAAAGAAAGAAAAGGAGAGAAAAGAAAAGAAAAGAAAAAAAAAAGACTAGGTTCTTTTCCTTTGCTTGATATATTCCTCTCAGTGATGGAGCTCAGATGTCTTTTCATGATGGTGTCCAAGAGTGTTAGTTTTCATCTTCAAATCCCCATACCAGGGAGGAGACATGTCTCCTCTTTCCCTCGTGTTCCAGCAAAGGTTCTGGATTTACCTTGGGTCAACTGAATCAATGCCCTAGAGAGAAGGTTACGTTGTTCTGACAGCTTAGGAAGGGCAGCTCCTTCCCATGTTTGCCCATCAGCTGGAGGCTCCAGCCCACCACACACTGGGAAAAGGAAGGGTGGGATACTGAGTAGCCAGTTCACCTTATGTTCTACCTTAAGAACAGCAAAGAACATTTAGCTTATTTTTCTTCTAACTCGGTGTTCCCTGAGAAATAAATGAGATTAACTTGTTTTATTGTTTTGAAAATACTTTAGGAGTTCTAAGACTTGGCAGTATCAGTGGGCTTTTGATTGCTAGCCTTCTATGTGGAACTGAGTGAGACAAACATTTATGGATTAACTGACTTTTCAATTAGTTTACCTCTGTTTAAACAGGTGAAGGAGAAGAGTTGGAACTTAGAAAGTCTGTGGAAATTCCAAAAGCTCCAATGCTTTGAACTTAGACTGTGAGGGGTTGTTATAGTCAGTCATTATAATAAATTTATTACACCATGGTGCTTGAACATGTCCATTGCCAGACAAAGTCCAGATTTATGGGCAATCATACATTATGTATCAGATATAAAAAAAGTTTTATGCTATTGCACTAAATTTCAAGAAAATATAAATCCTGACAAAGAGGAAACTACTCTAAGAAAAAAAATCTGTGGCTGATGCTCAACCCCTTGCAGTCGCTTTAGCGACCAACTGTGAATTTGTGTTTGGATTTTCACAAAGAATGTTCAGACATTAATAGTAGTTTTCAGAAGCAGAGTGTCTAGAAGGAAAAAAGCTTTTAATTCAAACCAAATTGAGTCAACTTTTCATTTTAAAGTCATGAAGGCATTAGTGTTACTAAGCCCTAGAACCACCCTAACAGAAGAACATTAGTCCTAAAAAAAGCACAACTTGATTTTTTTTTTTTTTTAGTTGCATAGTAGGGAGGAAATACAAAATGAGAACCGGATTTAAAAAAAAAAAAATCTCTATGATCACTAGAGAATAAAGGCTGTCACATAATAGCTGACCTAAACTTTTAAATGATTCTCACCCTCCACCTAGAGAGGAAAAATGAGCAAAATGAGATTAAATACCACTTGTCACCACAAATTCCTTGCTGAGTGAGTCACTGTACTTGAAATGTAAAAACAATTTAAGACTAGATAGAATGTATTGTCCTGGACCACCAAATAATGTACAGATGAAATTCAGCAAGTTCTCAAAGAGAATCTAATACTAGTATTTGCAAAAGGTGGGAAATACATATTTTTTTCTTTAGAGAGAGAAAGAGCACATGTGTACAAGTCGGGAGAGGGGAGCAGAGAGAGAGAGAGAGAGAATCTAAAGTAGGCTCCACACCCAGAGCGGAGCCTGATGCAAGGCTCGATCTCACCACTCTGAGATCATGACCTGAGGTGAAATCGAGAGTCAGAGGCTCAACCGATTGAGCCCCACAGGCGCCCCTGGGAAATAATTTTTTAAAAGAAATGGATCATCATCAGAATGCCTACTTTTAATACTTTCTCATATTCACACACTTTTTCAATGTGAAAATGTGTCACACACACAAACACACACCCCAGTATTCATTTCCTCCACCTGGTAGAGAAGGCTAATATTTAGGCAATGATCTCTTTTCTTCCATTCCTTCCAATCCCTCATTTCCTCTTTCATTCCCTGTTTCTTCCTCTCTTCTACTTTCTTTATTTTAAAACATGCTCTTTCTTCCTCCTTTCTTTATTTTAAAATTATTTTATTCATTTACTGAATATTTATCTAACATTGGCTGAAAAATAAACCAATGAATTCCCCTTCAAAAAGCAACACAATATATTCTCTGCAAATATTTTGAAAGATCTTTCTTCTACAACAGGAAAATACTATAGTGTATGGTTGAGAATAAAGGTGCCAGAATATTTGGTTTAGAATATTTTTTAACTTAAAAATTTTTTAACTTTTTATTTTGAAATTATTTCACACTTAGAGAAACATTACAATCAGTAAAAAGAATTTCATTATGCATTTCACCCAGATGCCCCAAATATCAACATATCAATCTTTTACTACATTTATTTACTCTCTCTTTTTTCTGATATGTTTGGGAGTAAGTTATAGACATGATGACCCATTATTCCTAAATTTTTCATGCATATTTCTTAGAAACTAGGCTATTTCTCATATAACCATAGTGCAATTATTAAAAATAGGAAATTAACATTGAAACATTACTAGTATCTAAACTATAGGCATTATGCAAATGAAATTTAAAATTCAAACTTCTCAATTATCTCTGTAATGCTGATTATGACTAAAAAAATACATATTTCTTTTCCTATGCAGGATTTCATCCAAGGGTTCACACTGCATTTTATTATCATGCCTCTTTAATTTTTTTAAATCTGGAACAGTTCTTTAGGATTTCTTTATTTTTTACCTTAGTGTCTTTGAAGACTATGGGCCTTTATTTATTTATCATTTGTAGACTGTCCCTCATTTGGAGTTTTCAAAGATGCCATATGATTAGATTCCAGTTGTGTTTTTGTTGTTGTTTGTTTGCTTTCTTTCTCTTTTCTTTTCTCCCTCCCTCCCTCCCTCCCTCCC
>NW_027397077.1:29990797-29995226 GCF_003265705.2 Callorhinus ursinus | reverse complement strand
CCTTCCTTCCTTCCTTCCTTCCTTCCTTCCTTCCTTCCTTCCTTCGCAGGAATACTTCCAAAAGATGCTTTGTGCTTCTCTGTGCATCGTATTAGGAGGCACATCACCATTAATGGTGATTTTAACTTTGATCATTTGGCTAAGGTAGTGTCTGCCAGGTTTCTTCACTATATAGTTATTATTTTTTTCGCTTTGAGTTTAATAGTTATCCTTTAGAGAAAATATTCTGCTTATCATCAAATTTTTACTAGTAGTAGTTTCACTGACAATTGATGATCCTGTCCCAAATGATTTATACTTTTTTTCCAAATGATTTATACTCTTGTGTTTGCCAAATAGTGATTTTCTAATTCCATCACTCCATCTATATTTACTAGTTTATGTCTATTATAAGGAAGAATTCTACCCCATTCATTCATTAATTCACTTTTAAAAAGATTTTATTTATTTATTTATTTGACAGAGAGAGAGAGTACAAGCAGGGGGAGCAGCAGGCAGAGGGAGAAGCAGACTCCCCACTGAGCAAGGAGCCTGATGTGGGACTGGATCCCAGGACCGTGGGACCATCACCTGAGCTGAAGGCAGACGCTTAACCGACTGAGCCACTCAGACATCCCTCATTAATTCACTTTTATCATTATGGATTCAAAGAATTATTTTATTCTATATACCATTACTATCATTATCTTAATGTTCACATTTTCTGAGAGATAATCATTTCACAAGAGATGCATGTATCAAATCAACATTGTACACCTTAATCTTACACAATGTTACATGTCAATTATATCTCCATAAAGCTGGAAAAAAATTGTGAGAGTTGGCCAAATTTCAATGGAATAACATAACTACACTGAAGGGGATGCAGGAGGGAGCCAACATAAGTAAATTGTGAGCACAGAATTTTGATTATACACCTTTACATTAAAGACAAAAAAAATTTAAGCAAGTCTTGAACTTTAACTTGTAGATTATTTTTTACTCTGGTATCAGTTAGCAATTCTAAAACTACTTCATGTGATTCTAATTTTAAACAAATTGATTCAGGTTATTATTTATAGTATGCATTTGATATAGAAATATGGATCCATGTGTGTAAAGTTGTATGTATATATGTATATATACATATATGTATGTTGAATCTGAGTATGCCAATGGCCTGATATAAGAACACAACTCTTGTGTTCTATAAAGAATATTGTGTATTCTTTATGTGTACTCTCTCTAATACTCATAGCAAGTAACAAGGGCATCAAATTAAGGTCTTGTTTTCATTCTAATTGTAAAGTTAAGAGCAGATAGGACATCACATTTGTTAAATACTATGACATCATTCATTATTGATCACTGTTTTAATTTCTTTCTGGGCCAAAATAAGGTGTTCTTAGGAAGCTGGAAATGAGAAAAGGTAACTGACTCTCAGACTTAAACCATAATAAACTGTAAAATCAACCCTCTGAAGATCAAAGAAAAAAAATGTGTAAATTCATGCCAGCAGGATATGATTGTAACTTGATGGGTTGTGTTAATATATCTAAGAAGAGAATATATGTAACAGAATATACAACTGGCAGAGAAGCAGTAAGAAGCAATTATAAAAGCACCAATTGTCTGTTACCATCCTCAAGAACTGTCCAGGAGGGGAAAATGCCACTATTTATATATCTATCTATCTATCCAGGACAAAAAAAGCTTGAGTCTCCGTGGATGGTATATCCCTATAGTTTGAAGACATACACATTACAAATTTATGTAAGATTGAAATCTTATAACTCACATTGTTCAATTCCACGCTCACCAACTGACTTTTAGATCTGTCTGTCATGGGAAATGGAGCCTATGAGCCAGTAGACAATACTGAGACAGCATTCAACAATCTCAACAGTTAGAGCTCTCATTGTAAGCTACTATATTTGCAGGCTTACTCTACACATCACTTTCATAGGTTTGGTTACTGTGAATCTGCCCTTCGGTAGCTACGCTACCATGTTCTGCTGGTCAATCAGGTGTCTAGCTACGAGACTATGAACCAGGAAGGTCCAGGGGAGGAAACAAGCCAGCCTTGCTGAAACATCTTTGGCTCTCCAAATTAGGCAAGTTATGGTCTTAAGTGTCTAGAGCTGTGAATAACATTATTCAATAACTTAATTTCCTGAGTACCTGCTCTTAGCCAAGCACTAATTTAGGAGCTCCACCAGCAGGATTAGATTCATCTATCTTACATATCAAAATAGGTAATATCCATGCTCACTTTTATATATTGTGACATATAATCAAAATAAAATTTATTTATTTATTTATTTATTTATTTATTTATTTATTTAAATTTTTTATTTATTTATTTGAGAGAGCGAGAATGAGAGAGAGAGAGCACATGAGAGGGGGGAGGGTCAGAGGGAGAAGCAGACTCCCCGCTGAGCAGGGAGCCCGACATGGGACTCGATCCCGGGACTCCAGGATCATGACCTGAGCCGAAGGCAGTCGCTTAACCAACTGAGCCACCCAGGCGCCCCTAAAATTTATTTTTTAAAAAGCAAGTAAATAGCCATATTTTTACAATAGGAGCATAAGTAGGATCTGACTAATGAACTTGCTCATTATAATTCCCTGCCAGTCTCAACAGCTTATTTTCTACCTGGGAAGTAACTTTGATAATGATTTTAAGCCAAACTCTCTGGGATCTTGGGTAATTCTTAAAGAATTATTTTTGATAACTATTTGGCTCATATTGTTACTGCCAGAAAGAATTATTTTTTCTTTTATATGAGCATCTTTAATGCCTTTTGAGCAATTAAAAACAGACAACCATTTAGTGCAACAATCTTTCTGCTAAGAATTTACTTCACAAATAGATATATTTGCAATTTGTATGCTTAATATATGAATTGGGATGCTAGGTGCAGCATTTCTAGCGGCAAAAATTAGCAGAAAAAAGCTGAATGTTTATGACGAGTAGATTAGTAAAATAAAATGTGGTATAGCCATATAACAAAACAAGGCTTCTGATAAAATAAAGTTGATCTATCATGGAATCATAAAAAGCTTCTGAAAATAGTAATAAATGAAAAAAAGTAAAGAACAAAAGAGTATATAAACTAACATCACCATGTAAAGAAAATCTCTATAATAAATATAAAAAATATATAAATACTTTATATCTATACACACACACACACACCACAACATTTGTGTGTTTTATTTTTTTGCAGAGATACACCAAAACTTAACATTTTTTTTATCTACCTAGGGGAGGGGAATTGGAAGTGGAGGGCTTTTGTTTGTTGGGGTTTTTTTTTTTTTTCTGTTTTCAGTTCTCTACTGAAAGCTAAGTCTTGTTGATTGCTGTCCCTGGCACTTAATACACCTAAAATGAGTCTGGCATAGAGAAAAACACTTAATAACTCTTAGATGAATGAAGGAAAGTTGAAAGAGTGAACTTTATTCCTTTCAGTATAACTTGAGTTTTCCAATCATCTGTGCGTATTTTTTAAATTAAAAAATGCATTAGGGATTTTCTTAGTTGTGTTGCATGCCCCTTCAGCTGTATCATTTATAATTAATTGTAGTTTAAAACTTTTCTGTGCTATTTAAACTATTGCAAGGGTTTTAGCTATTCTGCCCCTGCTCCAAATCACCTCCCCATTCCCATTTTGTAGAGTGAGAATCTCATGTCTCTGACTCAGACTAAGGTGCTCCACAGGTAGCATAGTAGTCAGACGTGGTGACATCTCCTCTATTTTTTTTTAATTTTTTTATTGTTATGTTAATCACCATATATTACATAATTTGTTTTGGTGTACTGTTCCATGATTCATTGTTTGTTCATAACACCCAGTGCTCCATGCAGAATGTGCCCTCCTCAATACCCATCACCAGGCTAACCCATCCCCCCACCCTCCTCCCCTCCAGAAACCTCAGTTTGTTTTTCAGAGTCCATCATCTCTCCTGGTTCGTCTCCCCCTCTGACTTACTCCCCTTCATTCTTCCTCTCCTGCTAACTTCTTTTTTTTTCTTAAAATATGTTGCGTTATTTGTTTCAGAAGTACAGATCTGTGATTCAACAGTCTTACACAATTCACAGCGCTCACCGTAGCACATATCTTCCCCAATGTCCATCACCCAGCCACCCCACCCCTCCCACCCCCGACCACTCCAGCAACCCTCAATTTGTTCCTGAGATTAAGAATTCCTCATATCAGTGAGGTCATATGATACATGTCTTTCTCTGATTGACTTATTTCACTCAGCATAACACCCTCCAGTTCCATCCACGTCGTTGCAAATGGCAAGATCTCATTCCTTTTGATGGCTGCATAATATTCCATTGTGTATATATACCACCTCTTCTTTATCCATTCATCTGTCCATGGAAATCTTGGCTGTTTCCACAGTTTGGCTATTGTGGACATTGCTGCTATAAACATTGGGG
>NW_027397077.1:29937153-29965797 GCF_003265705.2 Callorhinus ursinus | reverse complement strand
AAATGCTAACAGGTTTACAACGTCCCCAGCAAATATACTGTATACAAATCAGAAAAGACCTGAAACCAGGGGAAAAGAAAGGGAAAGAAAGAAAAAAGAAAGAGAAAAAGAAAGGAAAAAAAAAAGGATAAAAACAAAAACAGAACAATACAAAAAAAGCAGAATGTGATCAAATATGATCAGGCTAGTGCATAGATCAGTGCCACACACTAGATTTTGGGCGTATTTTGGTCTGTTAGAAAAAAGTGCCTCCTAAAATTTTAAAGGAAGAAAAACATATATGTACAAAATAAGGGTTGATACAATGAAGGGATGGAAGATGACTGTAAAGATGAAAATTATAAAAGATTTTATAAAGGGACTTGGTAAGATAAGTTGTTTGAAAAAAGAAAGAATATTTAAGAAAAAAAAAAAAAGGAAAAAGGGAGAGGATGTGATCAGGAGGAGACTAGAACAAAGCCATACACTAGTGATTTAGGGTATATTTTGATCTGTTAGAAGAAACTGTACCCCAAAATTTTAAAGAGAGAACAACTTATATATATATGCCAAAAATAAGGGTAACTACTATGAAGGGATAAAATATGACTCTAAAAATGAAAAATAAAAAATGTTTTTTTAAAAAAAGGGATTGATAAAATGTTGGTTGAAAAAGGGAAAAAGAAAAATAAAAAAAAAACAGTCAACAAAAATTAACTTTGATGAAATAATGGATCATGGTAAAAAAAAAATAAAATAAAATAAAAAGCCATGAATCTATGTGCAGTATTCCCCTAGCGCTGGAGTTCTCCCATTCTCCTTGATCGATCAACTTGGTCTTGGCTTGCTGGCTGTTTGTGCTGATCATCTGGGGGAGGGGCCTGTTGCTGTGGTTTCCAAATGTCTTTGCCGGAGGCGGAATTGCCCCGCCCTTGTCCGTCCGGGCTAAGGAAGCTGCTCCGGTTTGTTCTCAGGAGCTTTTGTTCCCTGCAAGCTCTCAGTACAGCTTTGGAGGACCAGGGCAGAAATGGTGGCCTCCCAATCTCCCCCCGGAGGAGCTGAGAACTCGGGGCCCCGCTCCTCAGTGTGCCCCCAGAGAAAAGCAGTCACTTCCGTGTCCCTGGTCTCCGGCCGCACTTCGTGCTCACCAGGCCTGTGATCGAGCGTTGCTATCTCTGGCACCCGACCCCGCACGGAGTCTCCAAACCCAGCAGATCCCTGCAGTGTGTTCCCGCACCGCTCCTCCCCGGGAAGGAAGGGGAGTCTCCCCGGATCTGCTGCTTGTTGGGTCCCTGCTGGGGGAGCCGTGCCCCGACTGGGCCGCAGATCACAGTTTATGGCAACCCCGAGCCGAGAGCCCGCGACTCTGCTCCGTCTCTGCAGCCGGCTTCCCCGCTCTGATACCTGGGAGCTCTGGCGCACTCAGGCACCCCCGGTCTCTCCGTGACCCCAAGGGTCCTGAGACCACACTGTCCCGGGAGGATTCCACCCCCCGCTTAGCCACTGCAGCGACGTCCCTCCGCCGAGCCAATTTCTAACAGTTCCGTTTTTGTGCTCCGCGGCTCTATCACTTGCCAGAAGCGCCCGGCGGAGGCCCCTCCCCCGCCGTCTATCCTCCCAAATATCGCCTCGGATTCACTTCTCCGCACGCCCTACCTTCCAGTAAGTGGTCGCTTCTCTGTTCAGAGAATTGTTGCTACTCTCCTGTTCAATCTCCTGTTGAGTTCGTAGGTGTTCAGAATGGTTTGATCCCTATTCAGCTGAATTCCTGAGACCAGACGAAATCTAGGTCTCCTACTCCTCTGCCATCTTGCTCCGCCCCCCATCCATGTCTTTATTCCACGATCTGCTAACACACTTACGCCATGATCTGTGTATGGAAAACACATGGAGACGTACTGCACTGCTTTACAGTGAGTTGTTCATTCATGTCTACACTGCTTTACTTGGCACATGTGTTTCATCTCTGTGTGGACGTTTGTTCTTATTTCTCTAAGGTAAACACCAATGATTGGGTTGCCAGATCATAATGGCAAGTGTATGGCTTTAAGAAACTGCCAAGCTGTTTTCCAAAGTGGCTGTAAAATTTTACAGCAAGAATGTCTGAGACGTCTAAGGGCTCCACATTGATCACAACACTTGGTATGGTCAGTCTTTTGAATCTTAGTCATGAAAGTGGGTGTGTTATGGCAACTATTTATGGTTGTAATCTGCATATATCAAAAGACAAATCATGTTGAACCTTTTTTCTTCTGTCTGTTTGCAATTCATATATCTACTTTATCTTTAGTTCAATATGTTTATCATGCTGTCCATTTTCTTGGTATAAAGTTTTAAGAATTCTTTATCATGGATACAAGTCTTCTATCAGAAATATGCTTTGTGAATATTTTCTCCCAGTCTGTAGCTTGCTTTTTCATTTTGTCTTTCAAAGAGCAAAATATTTTCATTTTGATGTATTCCCAAATTATCATTAATTTGTGGTTCATTCTTTTTGGCCATATCTAAAAATCTCTGCCTAACCTATAGAAATTTAGCATTATGCTCTTATATTTATGTCTCCTGTCCATTTCTTGCTAATTTTAATATGTGGTGTGTGATAAGGGTCTAATTTCATTTTGTTGTTTATGTATATCCAATCATACCAGTAGTAGTTGTGATTAAATTACTCTTTTCTTACTGAATTTCCTTCACAACTTTGTTCAAAATCAATTGGCCATATATATGTGGGTCTTTTTTTAGATTCTCTGTTTTGCTCCATTTATCTATTTGTGCTAATACCACACTGTCCTGACTAATGTAGACTTATTTTGCTATAGTTTTGCCTTTTCTAAAGTTTTACATAAATGGAATTACATAATATGCATCAAGTCTTTTTTCCCTGATTTCTGGCATTATGGTTTTGAGGGTAATACACAGAGTTGCATAGGTCTGTAGCTTATTTCTTTACGTTTTTGGATCTACCAAAGATTGTTTAGCAGTTGTAGAGTTTTTAGTTCTCTCTTTCATCTTCAAACTTCCCCCATGGCAGTTGAAAGAATTAGAACACAATGGCAAATGGCAAAGTAGGTTTCACGATTCCTAGAAATTGTCCTATAAGATATATACTCAGAAATCAAAAAACAACAACAAAAAGAAATCAAAGAACAAAGAAAAAAAAGTATTGTTCAACAGTAGTGAAAACCTGGTGGATACTTAATTGCATGAACCTATAGGGTATTACATCTTTAAGGCACTGTGACTGTTTTCCCTGAAAGCCTGGTTAAAGGGTAAGGGAAAAGTGTATGGGTCAAGTTTCCATCAAATTTCCACAGGGTATCATTTTCCTTCTGCCTCAGAAGAATTCCTTTGCCTAAAAAGAAATACTTTATTTCTAGTAGTGCAGATAATCTGGTAATGAATCCTCCCAACTTTTGTTTGAAAATGTCCTTATATCACTTTCAGTTTTGAAAGACATATTAACCATAACATATGTAAAACTCTAGATTGACAGGTGATTTTTTTTTCCCAATTTTTCAAACATGCCAGTCCATTATTTCCTGGCTTGCATGGTTTCAGATGAGAAGTCTTCTGTCATTCTTATCTTTGTCTTTTTTTCTCTGGCTGCTTTTAAGTTTTTTTTTTTTTTTTATTCACTTGTTACCAGTGATTGGATTATTATTCATATTGATGTGGTGTTCTTTGTGGCCTTTATGTGGTCTTCAGTTGGTTCCAATTTTTGGATCTGTTGTTTTAGTTTTCATCAGACTTGAAAATATTTTTACCATTACTTTTCCTTATATGTTATTTCTGCCTTCCTCCCTACTTCAGGGTCTCCAAAAACACGTTCAGCAGCAGATCGATTTTGCTCCACGACTCACTGATGCGAATGTCCCCAGCTCTGTGTGAGCTCTGCGAATTGTTCAGTCTAATGTTTTTAGTGTTTTTTCCCTGGTCTTGGAAAACTTTATCCCACTCATGTGCTGATAAGTTCTCAGCCAAGGATTCAAAGGGACCCCGTGTGCAAATCTCTATAACCGTCCCTCCCTGCACCCAACTGTCTTTTTATCCAAATTCAGCCTTCTAGTCTCTCAATTCTACAAGACTTCCAGGCTCTGTTCTCCTTCCTGCACTGTGGTCTGTGAATTGCCTTTAGGCAATAAGCTGGGTCAATCACAGGAATCATATCTCATTAAATTCTCTTCTCTTAGTGATCACAGTCAGGCACAGACTATTGTCTGATGCCTGAAAACCATTGTTTAATTTATTTTTCCATTTCCTAGGTGTTTATCTGTGCATTGATAATTCTGTTGCGGTTTGTTTTTCATAGAAAGATATGGAAATGGTGTTGCAAGCATTTTTAAAGAAATACTTGAAACAAGAAAGGTAAAATAGAAGTTTAACATCTTGCTTCTTTTACTTCCTCTAGATGGGACCTGGGACTGGCCTGGTGAACATTCTGCTTAACTGAATGATGCCCTGATACCTGATTCCACTCTCTGATTTCCCCCTTTATGGTAGATTCTAGAATTGGACAAGACATTCTCTAGATGATTCATTGACATATCAATGGTCATATGGGGTCATTAATATCTCAGTATTTCCTACCCATAGTCATTCAAGGATGGACAACGATAGCATCCTATTTTGAAGCCTTGGACATAGAGAAGA
This sequence comes from Callorhinus ursinus, assembly GCF_003265705.2. Taxonomy (NCBI): domain Eukaryota; kingdom Metazoa; phylum Chordata; class Mammalia; order Carnivora; family Otariidae; genus Callorhinus; species Callorhinus ursinus. The sequence continues at coordinate 29,961,168 of NW_027397077.1, read as the reverse complement.
AAAGTCTGAGAAGGATGGCTCTTTATTCTTTTCTGTTGTCCTGAGATTTCTTCCCATTCCAAAGCAATGGGTCCCAGAGAACTTGTAACTAGATTTGTCCACATGGATGTATCAGGCAGGGAAATGAGCTATTTACACTGCTGAAAAAATGAGGCCTAAGCCCCTGAAATCTACAGAGAAACACTAAAGCTACATTGAATATACATTTGGCCATATACCAAAAAGCCAACAACAACAACAAAATAAAATAAAATCAATATTGAACAAAGGCTAAGGTCTAAAACAAATACGACATCATAAAATGAAGTTCTGGGATACAAATTTAATCTAAATTTTATTTAAAAACATGATCATTAAGAAAATTTATTAGTAAGTATTTTGGCAGTCAAAGTTTAGTCCTGCAACTTCAGATGACAGCAATAAACATCTTTCAGTACTGGGATCACTATACTACCCACTTATAATATTAAATCGCTGGTCATTTACACTTGAAATTGTTGGAGGCAAATATATTTTTTGGCTAAATCTGCTGGCATTAGATACTGCTGATGTTGCTGTTTTCAGCTAATTATTCAATTTTTCTTCATCTAAATAAAATAGACTTAATATAGATTAAGGCCCACACTTTTCTCCACTTTTCTCCCTTTCTCCTCTTCTATTCCTGCATTTGAAGACTTGGTCAGTAGTAAAACTGAAATCTCATTGAAGCAATCCCACAAACTGAAGTATTTGTACTGCTTGAAGAAAAGAATTTTAGCATATTTTCAGTAGTTGACTCAAGTTGTTTTCTCATATATATATATATATAGTAATAATCTTTCAAGTACTTGCAGCTTTTCACAATCCCTAGAGTTAAATTTGTCCTTATACTTTTAATCTAGAAGTTTGGCAAAGTGGCAATGTGGGTTTTCTAGAAAATAAGATCATTTCCAAGTTTCTACATTGCTTACCAATCTCAGCATCTTCCTAGGAGTACCGTATGAGTATCTTCAGAGCAGATATCATACAAAAGTACTAGCCATAGTATTTTTGTCACTTCTTAGCAAGGGTCAGAAGACCATTGCCAATGCACACGTTCAGAGATGATGGAAATGATGTTAAAGTAGGCAAGTAGGCAAAAGCCCCAGATGAACAGTCTCATTGTGCTGTTGATACAAGGCAAATCTTGATCCATCCTTGAATGTACAGGAAAGCTGAGGCCAAGATGTCTCAACACTTCTGTAAAACACCTGATTGCAGCTAAGTTCTATGATTGCTAGACCCCCAAATTAATGCACTGTATTGTGTACATGATCTTGGACTCACCTTGAGAGACAGTATTCAGAATTCTCAAACGTATTCATATGCCTTATTCAAAATCTCTAGGCAGGTATCTTAGAAAGCTTTCCATTTATATCATAACCCCATCATATTCTTCACCATGTTTTCTTCTATTTCCCTTTTCATAACTCAAAAATGTAGTTTTTATTCCTCATTACTCAATATTTTCCATTCCTTTCTAATTTAGTTTTTCTCCTTACCACTCTGTTGAAAGAGTATCTCAACAATTTCTCAGTTCCTTCGAGTCAGTTTCTTTAATGTCAGTCTTGGTGGGGTGGGCAGAGCAGAGAAGTAGCTACTAAGTTATTCCATGGTTTTTCCTTAGTGGCATATTCATGACAGTCTCATGCATGACACCACAGTCAGAGAATTCTTGCCCTTTTTTTTTTTAATAGGTTTGATGTCTTTTGACTAATAGCCTGCCCTCAATTAGCACATAATACATACATTCATGAAATTACAAAAGCTGAAAAGAAAAGATTATCTAAACTAAGAATTTACCCATTTTCTTATTTTTGGAAAATCTCTATGAAAACTGTAACATTAAATTTAGAAAAAAGTCAGTGTAAGATACCAAATATTACATCTTAATGGAGCTGGAAAATAAATTTCTTGAAATAATAGAGGCATACAATATTCATTTAAATCTCTATTTTGACCCCTCCCCCTCTTCTGAGACACTGGAAAGGGAATGTGACATCCACATGAAGATTCTGTAAGGGACAATTCATGCTTACTGAAAGCTGTTAAGGAAGCATTACCCATCTCTAGTGGACTCCCCATAGAATTCACTGTGGCAGCTGTTCAAAACCTGTTCCACCTCAATATAAAGCATGGGAATTATGGTGTGAAGGGATGATGTTAACACATGGAGTTAACATGCATTAGTTTTACAGGGAGAGCTCCAGTTAGAATTGCACAGGCAGGTGATGCAGAGAAAAGAACAAAAAAGAGAGGGAGAAGTCACAAACTCCTGGTAGTTCAGGGGCACCAACTTGCTCCTCTCTGAGACACAAGGGAATAGCACTCAAATGTGGTTTCACTGAGCCTATAAAAAAGGCACCTGCCCAACTTGGTACCTTATTGGTTACTGGCATAGCCTGCAGATATCTGGGCTCCTTTAGGTGATTGATGAAAAGCTATTCTCTTCGGGAAGTTGTGGTGGTCTGATGTGCTGATTTCTTCAGGTAAGGTGACACTGCAGAGGTCAAATGCACACTACAGAAGCCCACTTTGATGCTAGATGCAGTGGCTTCTACAAATTTTCCTTCACCTCCACTCTTTCTAGACACTGTAGTGCTTCCCACTAAAATTGCTAATGACGGTCTGATCTCCAACCAGAGCTTCCAATTTCTTACCCATTTATGTAAGCATTGTCAATTAGCTTTTGCTCTAAAACCATTCCAAAATATACTAGATTAAAGCAACACCATTTTACTTAGCTTACAAGCCTTTTGGGGGGGCAGTTTAGGGGTTTGTCTGGGCTGGCTTGGCTTACTGTTAGGTTTCCTTATGCATCTAGGGTCAGATCATGGATTGGCTGATAGCTGGATGATCTTGACTGGCCTCACTTACATGTTTAGCACTTACAGGTTTGCCTGTTAAGGTGTCTAAGTTCTCTTCCACATGGCGTGTCACCCTGCCGCAGAACAGGTTGGGCTTCTTTACAAGGCAGTTACAGGATCTAACAGCAATACGAGAGAGGAAAGTTTCCTTTGTTCAATATGTTGCATCATACCTGATATTGTACCAATGGCTAAAGCAAGTCACATGGCTAAACCCAATCTTACATGAGCGAGTGTATTCAACAGCATGGATAAAGAAGAGAAGAATTTGCAGCCATTTTTACAACTGGCTTAAGTCATGATTCCCACTTTATATCCCTTATTTTCATATTATTCATAGTGATTATTTTCCTTCCTGATTCCAGAGTATTGAATAGTTGAATCAAGGCATATGAGTCAAGAGTTGGCACAAATCTTAATCATACTAGTGTACTGCCACCACAAAGATATGTCAGAGCATTGACAGTCTAGAAGCATACACATTCATGATCATCTAAGAGACAGAATAAAATTAAAGATGATTAAATGTACTAGCCCATGTAGTGTAAACACACAGAAAGCAAGAATAATTTTGATTGAGAGGTGAATTGAAAGAAATATTGAACTATTTCTTGGGCTTCAAATTTGCCATATTGTCAGAGTGCCTATTGGAAAGCTCCATGAGGATTCATCCATGATATTTTACCTACAAGTTCAAATACATTATCTTACCACTCAAATCTCCTTCCCATGACTTTCTTATTTTGATTCACTCATTGACTGATTCATCAAGTATTTATTGAATGGTTACTAAGTGTTAGTTAATTTTCTAAGTGTAGTGATAAGATGACTAAAAAAAAAAAGTTTTTTTCCCCTAAAAGAGCTTACATTTTAATGGGTGAATAGAAAATTTAAAAAGTATGAAGACATATAAAAAAATATTGAGTTGCGATAAACACAAGGAGAAAAATAAAAGGAAGCAGAATCTGCTAGGATGGTGTGAAAATTTAGCCACAGTGTGGCATTACTTTTTAAATTGAACATCGATATAACCTATGACTCAGAAATTCTCTTCTGAAGCATATGCACAGGAGAAAATCTTTCATATGTATCAAGACACATATAAAAACTATTGGAAGCATCATTGTCCATAGTAGCAAAATCTAGGGGAAAAAAACCCCTAACTGTGTGTTAATATATAATAGAGTATGACTAGATAAATTCTAACAAGAAAAATACAACAGTTTGCTGACAAGGAGTATATATTTCAATAGCCACTTTAGAAAACAGTTTGGCATTATCTCTTAAATGGAACATACACCTATCTTATAACTCAATAATTCTACTCCTAAATATGTATCCTGAAGAGGTGATTTCATATACTTACTACATATATATATATATTATTTTTATTTATTCAGCAAAAAGTTTAAAAATGTCTAAGAAAAGAAGAATTCATAAATCAAATATATCCACACAATGAAATATTATATGACAGTGAAAGTGAATGGATCTTAATGAATCTTGGAGAAAAAAAAAGTTATATGACTTCCACATTAAGCTATGGTAAATGACTAATTAAAAAATTAGTCCAGAAAAGTCAACTAAAATAAAGTAAAATAAAATATTTTTGAAGAATTGGTGAGCCACTGACATTGATTTGAAGAGTCAACATTCCAGTTATAACAAAAGTTGACTGAAGTGAGCATAATATTCTCCATGTTGTTTTCATTCATAGAATATTTGCCGATTTTTGGAGGAGGGCATGAGGCTAAAAACCTAGGCAGATCAAAGCTTCTATGAGTTAGAAGAGGAAGCAAGGCATTCTGTATTCTTAATGTTCTGGGAGACAAACGGAATTTCTGGTCTGCCAAGGCAGTCAAAATGAGTGGCTAAGACTCTGGAGGAAAATAAGGTGCACATAAATGTGACCACCATCACAATGGTTTTTCCCCTTATGGCACTTATTTTTTTTTTTAATACTTTTTTTAAAGATTTTATTTATTTATTCATGAGAGACAGAGGAGGAAAGAGAGGGAGAGAGAGAGAGAGAGAGAAGCAGAGGGAGAAGCAGGCTCCCAAGGAGCAGGGAGCCCGATGCGGGACTCGATCCCAGGACCCTGGGATCATGACCTGAGCTGAAGGCAGACGCTTAACCATCTGAGCCACCCAGGCGCCCCCCTTATGGCACTTCTTGAATGTTAGGTAAATAGTATGAAAGCCTAAGAACTACACAGGAATTATCTGAAAAATAACAGTTTTCAGAAGTTTCACTCCGCTAGGGAGAGCAAAATTCTAATTCTTGATAGGCCAAGATGGAGGAATCATAGTAAACACACAAAGCTCTCAATTGGAAATCTGAAGAGCTTTATTCTAGAAGTAGGAGTATATCAGTGGTAAAGAGAAATTTCAAAACACTGTATTTCAGCCTAAGATTAGCTCAGTCCTTGATGAGAACAGGACAATCTGCCTGTACTCTTTATTGCATGTCAGAGGAGAGAATAAATACCTCTATGGATAGAAATCTCACTTTTCCATGTTTCTACACTATTTCACATGCAATGTATGTCATTCAATAACAATTTTTCACTCATACCAAGAGTATCAGTCTACAATATCCACAATTATGCTGCATAACAAGCAACCATAAAATCTCATCAGCATACAACAATGAGCATTTCTTTCTTTCTTACACAATCTACAAGTTGGCTAGGAATGGTTTTGCCTTAGGTTATAGGTCTGCAGCTCAGCTGGAGTAGTTCTGTTTTAGGTTCCATGTGGGTACATCAGCAGGGGTAGATCTGCTATGCCTGTTTCATTCTGTAGTCCAAGCTGGATGGGTGACAGTTACTCAGACTATGTTCTTCTTTAATAAAGACAGAAGTATAAGTGAGAAAAATCAACCATGCAAGCACGTTTCAAACTTTTTTCCATATCAACTATACTAAACACTCATTCAATAAAGCCACCTGGCAAAGTCCAAAGTACAGGAGTTGGTGAGTACTCTGCATCATCAATGATAGGATGGAAACTAAGTGCACAATTAATACTACTATGGGGAAGGAGGTAGAGAGAAGGAAGAAATAGCACCAGAATTCACTTATAGTAATTTATTCTGTTGGTCACCATTTCTTTGTTACTTCTACACACAAAATATCCTTATACCCATTTCAAGGCTCAGAAAAATCTCATCCAATTATGTCATCAGGTACATCTAGATATGTTTATTCCAGGAATCCAAGATTTTATATCATTTAAAAAGATCAATAAATCTCATTTATCACATTAACAAAATAAAGAAGAAAAAGCCTATGATCTTCTCATAGGATGTGATAAATCACTTGATAAAAATCAAGTGATATAATAATATCATATATAATAAATCACATCTATGATAAAAACACTTAGTGAATTAGGAATAGAAGGGAACATCCTTAATCTGATAAAAGATAAGCTACAAAATCTTGCAGTAAACATCATACAGAATCGTGAAAATGTTAAAGCTTCTCCTTGGAGATCATGACTAAAGTAAAGATGTTCATTCTCACCACTTTTATTCATTATTATCCTAATGATCTGAGCCCAGTGGGATAAATCAAGGGGAAAATTATATAAGGGTAGAAAAGAAAGACATAAAATTGTCATTATTCACACATTACACAATTGTGCATATAAAAAATCCAAAAGAATCTGCAATTAAACTATTAGATTTGATGAGTGAACTTAACAAGTTTGTTGAATATTTGATCAGCATGAAATAATTATAGTAATTATATTTCTACAGAGCAGGTACATAAAAATAATCAAATGAAAAGATACCTTATAAATAACATAAAATACTTCAAATATCCAGAAACAAGTAAAAGATTTATACAGCCTCTACACAGAAATTATTGAGAGAAATTAAATACATAACTAAATGAAGAAATATACTGAGTTTATAGTTTGGATGACTCAGTATTTTGAAGATGTCAATTCTCCTAAAGTCAATCTATAGATTCATTATAATTCTATTTAGATTATAAACAGCATATGAGTATAAATTCATAGGCTGATTCTAAAATTATATGAAAATGCAAAGACTCAAAAATAGTCAACTCAATCTTAAGAAGAACAAAACTGGAAGACATATCATCAGTATGAAGAGATTCACTGACATAGGACCTCACATACACTGCACTGGACAAAAGTCACCCACTTTACAGCAAAGGGGATATGGCAGTGTGCACCTGACCATTGTCTCTCCTTGTTTTAACACATACTGTACCACTCAGAAGCTAGCTGGGAGAGAATTCCTTGTGAGGATAGGTTGCTGTCCTCCGTGATGAAGTATACACCCTAAATCGACTAAAGTGATGCAGTTCAACGTCCCGAGTAGATAAACTCTCTGGGTACAAGTTCCAAGGTACAGGGGATCCCATATATCATCATTTCAAGTAGCCCCCTCGAGGAATTTGTGTTTCTTATTTCAGCAGCTCCAGGCATAGTAAATGTCTCACTGAACTTACAGCCACAGCTGCTGTTTGGTCACTTTGTGCCCCTCCAGCCAAGAGATCTGGGGACAAGGAAAGGAATCAACCTATTGGTAGAGGTAATTGACCCCAATCATGAGAAGGAGATAGGGCTGCTGTTACAGAAAGGGGCAGAGAAAAGTATGTCTGGCATTTGGTGATTGGTGGGGGGACTCTAGGTCCTCCCCTCTGATTGTGACAGATAAATGTACAGTGCTGCTGCTAAAGCCTGAGAAGGGCATGGTGACCAGGCGCTCAGCTGCAAGCTCAAGGCCAGGTGCGGTGAGGAGAGCTGCAGTTCATTCTAGTAACTTTCTCTCCTACCTCTCACCAGGAAAGGAGTCCAACCACAACCCTAAAGAAGTGATTTATGGATAGAATGAATGTACTATAAGAAGCAAGTGGATTTAAGCAACACAGGGTGAACTATGTTGTATCTGACTATGTCACCCAGCTCTGGCCTTCTGGACAAGCCGCTCATTCCACCAGCTGCAGAGAATGTTGCTGATGGCTTCCAGCTGTGTCCTTCTCAGACTTTTGTCCTCATGAAGGGAGCTACCTCATCTACCATTCAGACTCCTCTCCAGGGCATGGGCCCTTGCCTAAATATGGGACAACTCTGAAGATCATTCCCCTTCTAGCCTGAAGACTGGCGATGGCCTCAGTTTCATTTTATCCAATCCTGTTTCCTTCATTTTCATAAAGGATTTGTTTCCAATCATACTGTCCAATAAACCTTACCCATACAAACTCCCATTTGAGTTGGGGAACCTGTCCCAAGTTTTCTTATTTAGTTTAAAGCATATGCATCTATGGCTAGACTGCCAGCACCTTGAAGGCAAGTGTGGTCTCATTTCTGCTGTATCTCTGGCTCCTAGTACAAGGCTTTGCACACTGCAGGTGCTCAATGTATAACTGATGACTAAATCAAGAATTGCCCTTCCCACTAGACTGTCAAATTCTTTTTTTTTTTTTAATGATTTTATTTATTTGAGAGAGACAGAGAGAGAGAGCATGAGTGAAGAGAGGGAGAAGCAGATTCCCTGCTGAGCAGGGAGCCTAATACTGGGCTTGATCCCAGGACCCTGAGATCGTGACCTGAGCCGAAGGCAGGCGCTTAATTGACTGAGCCACCCAGGTGGCCTTAGACTGTCAACTTTTTGAGAACAGGACTACATATAAGCTTTTTTTTGTTTTATTCTTACATAGGCTATAATAACCATTCAATGGAGGCTTTAAATAAATATACTTTGCTCTTTAAAAGGAAGGTTCAACTCATAACAAAAGCAAAGTTAACCTATTCATTTATATCAGAAGGTGCTTTTATTGTTTGCCCAGTAGCAACTGCTTGTCCTTTTTCCTTCACAAAATTCAGATCAGCACCTTTGATCTACTAACAGGTGGGGACCAGTGAACAATGACCTAATATGGTTTCCCATTTCGTTATTTTAAATTATTTTGACATATGCACAAAGAAAGTGCCAGACTTGTGTTAAGAGATACCAAACATTAAACTGATAACATTTTAGAAGAGATATTGACAGACACTGATGGAAATGAGCTCTTACTGGATCATCACTGGTTTGAGCTTTCCGGCATCAGAAGTTCCAAAGTGGCTGAGTGATTCTGAAGCCATGCGAACAGGGACAGTTTGAGGGAAACATCAGGGAGTCCTGATTCTATTAACTGTAATCACCGTGGTGTTTCTGCTCGCCGGTACAACACATTTTCCATGTAGCAATAAACGCTGAAGCACATTTCATTAATTTGTGATTTCCCCTAAACAGCATTGTGCGTAGCCGCAGATCAGTGTGTGACTTTGTCAAAGAAATAGAAAGAAGAGAAGTACAATGAAACAAACCACCAGACCATCTTCCAGGAAGGCTGCTCTTTGCTATGAGGTGTTTTGGACTAGGTCTACTATAAGCAGCCCAGTCAAAAGCCTGCTCCTCTGAGGGTCCTGGATTCCCAAGGAAAACCTTTGAAGGAACTGAGGGTAAATCAGAGCCTGCTGCATTTGGCCAAGGTTGCCAGCCGGCTGCGGCTTCTCTCTGGGCGCCTATGCAGTCAATCTGTCTACACTTAAGTCAGAAACTTGAAATTCTAATCACCGCCCTGATGGCAGTTTGCAGTATGTCCTGGTGAAGGCCACTTACTGCTTCTGGTGCTCCAGCAGTTTCTTGGCTAGAGCTTGGGAGGAGGGACAGAAATATCCGACTATGACTCTCTGGAGAATTAATATTGGCAGAACACTTGCACCTCTGTTGATGAACACTTAGGGAGCCTTGTAGACACTCAACAGGGTAGAGCATTTTCATTTGGGGTTATCTATGGAATAAACCCAGTTCTCCCCACAGTTATTATGTATAAAGGAACTAGTCTAATAACCAAGAGATGATATGGGAACTTTGTTCGACATGGAACTGTGATTTTATTATTACTAGCTACTCACATTCCCATGTTATATGTTCATTCGGAAGTTAGAAGCATGTATTTGGATGTTTCTGTTCAGTGCTGACATGCATGAGGGGCTAACATCACACACAAGGAAATTAAAGGCAGTCTGTAGCTCTTGGGAGAGTCCTTCTTGCATCAAAACAACAGTGTGTTTTTGCCAGATAATTCCTATTTACCCCTTGAGATCCCCTACCCTTCTACACTTCTGTCCTGTGAGCTGGCCTGTACAGATAACCACAAAAAATCCTTTTCCTTTGGCTTCCTTTGGGTTCAGGAGAGCCCCGAGTTGATCAGAGGGAGGGAGGAGAAATGAGGTCAGGGTATTTATTTCCCAGGTCCCCCCCTTCTCTCTAGAGTCTCCTTTGGACTCACTGTGGGCCTTGACAGGTGGTAACTGCTCTTAACAACATAGTCTCTTTATGTGGCTCTCTCCTTCCAGGTTCCAGTAACTATTCCTTCCCTCCAACTCTTTGACCTGAGTATATACTGAAAAGCCCCTTATTGTATCTCTACACTCTTGCCCACACCTTGGTAAACAATCTTGTTAAAACATCTTTATGTTATCTTGGTTTAATGTGCCATCCACTCCTTGCTCCAAACTGAGTGACATACCTCCAATTCTTCCTGGTTTTTCCATCAAGTTCTAGCTTTTTTGACTCTCCACACAATCTGGTTACTATGTCATGATGCATCTGTGTCTCTGCCAAGAGAGGTTCATGTGGAATCTCACAGGTTCCAGATCAGCACTGTCCAACAGAAATATAACACAAGCCACACATGTAAAATTTGAATTTTTTAGTAACCACATATAAAAAAGTTTTTAAAAAGAAATTAATTTTAACAAACTATTTCATTTCAACCAATATATCTGGGTACTATGCTAAACACTTTACAAATATCATTTTGTGTAATTTTTTTTTTTTTGAGAGAGAGAGAGATAGAGACAGAAGGAGAGAGAATCTCAAGCAGACTCCACGCCCAACATGGAGCCTGACACAGAGCTTGATCTCACAACCCTGAGATCATGACCTGGGCCAAAATCAAGAGTCGGAGGCTTAACTGACAGAGCCACCCAGGCGCCCCTCATTTTCTCTTATTTTATAATAATCTTAAGAGGGTTATCCTGAATTGTTCTAGGGTTGAGAAAGTTTCATTCCTTGAATCATTTGCTCATCAAGAAATATTTATTGAATGCTACTGTGTACCAGACTCTATAATAGGATCTGCAATACTCAGTGAACAAAGGTATGCATTCATGGCACTCATATTCCAGTGGGAGCAGAAGAGAGAATAAACAAGCTAAACGAAACCATGTATCATTCATATATATAATATGTGAGTATATATATATGTGTGTGTATATATATATATATAATACACCAACTAAAATATATACCATATTAGTGAAAAAGGCTATATATATGTGTGTGTGTGTGTGTGTGTGTATATCTCATACACCAATTAAAATACATACCATATTAGTGAAAAATGATACAGCCAAAAATAAAGCAAGAAGGGGGTAGGAAGAGTGTGGCAAGAATTGAAATTCTAGGGGTGCTTGGGTGGCTCAGTCGGTTAAGCATCTGCCTTCCACTCAGGTCATGATCCCAGAGTCCTGGGATCGAGCCCCGTGTCGGGCTCCCTACTCAACGGGGAGCCTGCTTCTCCCTCTCCCTCTGCTGCTCCCCCCACTGTGATCTCTCTCTCTCTCTGTCAGGTAAATGAATAAAATCTTTAAAAAAAAATTGTACTTCTACACAGGTTGGTCAGACCACCTACTGTGACAAGACCTTTGAGTAATGCCCTGAAAATACCAGCCATGGAGCTAACCAGAGAAAGAATAATTTAAGTACACAAAGCAGCAAGTGCAAAGGCCCTGAACATGGCATGTGCTTGAACTGTTGAAGGAAGAGCAAGAAATATAGTGTAACTAGACTAAGTAGTGACACTGAGTGTTATGTGTGAGTGATGAATCACTAAATTAAAAAAAAATACAGGTGGGTCTTAAGCAGACAACATAAAGATTTATTTAAGAATAAATTGGAATGTGACTACTTATTTTACAGAAAAGAAATAAAATTAGCTTAAATCAGGGGTTGGTAAACTACCACCTGTAGACTAAATCCAGGCTACCACCTGTTTTTGTAAATAAAGTTTTATTGGAACATAAAAAAAGGAGTAAGTAGTGACAACACAGGGCAGGATAACAGAGGGCAAGTTCAGAGAAATAGTCAGGGAGTGAATGTATGCATCATATATGACCTTTAGGTCAGAGGGAGAACTTTAGGTTATATACTGAGTGAAATGGGAAGTCCATTAGCAGATTTTGAGCAGAGGCATAGCATCACTTAAGTTTTTGCAGAATCACCCTCATAGCTGCAGAACTGATGGAAAGGAAGCAAATTAAAAGGTGGGGGATGGGTAGGAGGTACTGCAATAATTTGGGCAAACTGTGGGGGTGATGGGATAGAGTACTTTGGACTAGGGGGTGGCCCTGGAAGGATGACAAGAGACTGGATTATGAATTTATTTAAAGAATGTAAAAAAAATAATGTGAAGATGACTCTAAGTTTAAGGAAAATGTCTGGTACACATTGTAAATGAAAAACAGAGCTAGGATTTAATTTGAGATCTGCCAAAGCTCGAGCTCTTAATTGTGAGTAATAAGACCTTGGCTTTCTTCTCATCTGGAGATGTCTGGGTGCTCCTGTAAGATGGATCATAACTTTAGACTGATGGGCAACTTGTAAATATTCTCCAAATGATGTACCCTCTGCCTGCATTCTGAGGTCACTGATTCAGTTTAGCAATCTGGGAAAGTGCTCTCCTCTCTCTCTCCCTCTCTCTCCTTCTCACCCCCCACTTTGTCTCCTGCCTCTCCTCCTCATTCTCTTTCTCCTCTTGCTATATTCTCTCTCACACTCACATATACTTATGTATTCATTATTATCAAGTATCTCATTGTAATGTCTTACATTTTATAATTGTTTTGGAATCAAGGTCTTTTTTGGGGGGAAGGGTCAGAGGGAGAGAAAGAGAGAGAATCTTAAGCAGGCTCCATACTCAGTATGGAGCCCGACACAGGACTCAATCTCACAACCCTGAGATCATGACCTGAATGTAAGTCAAGTCAGACCCTTAAATGACTGAGCTACCTGGGCACCCCAGGACCAAGTTCTTTTAAACCAGATTTTCATATAATCTACTTAATGGTTATTGTTTGATTATATTAACATCATTATCTTTTCCATTCCAAATATGTTGTATGACTTTTTAAAAGTTAACTTTGTGACAATACAGAGAATCAAATTAGCTTGGTTGCAATCTTCTTGCCCAAACTAAATTCTCATACTCCTCCCATCAAGAATTTTCTCAATGTCTAGGTAATAGCCTCTGTTTATGTTCTACACTTTTACATCTGTTTCATAACTCATACGGCTGCCTGTGTTTGGTTTGCTCTTCTTTGTTTATCCTTCCTTCTATCAATCACCACTTCCTTGGCTGATGGACTTTTACCACAACAAATAGAATAGATTCTCTCTCCCCATGTATGTCTCAGTGTTGGTCTTCATATTGGCTATTTGTATCACTTCCCTTTGGAATCTATTTTGGTAATATCAGAAGATTACACATGAAGGTAGTAATTCAAAGCTGGCTTATTTATTTATTTATTTATTTATTTATTTATTTTTCAATTAGCCAACATACAGTATATCATTAGTTTTTGATGTAGTGTTCAATAATTCATCAGTTGTGTATAACACCCAAAGAACAAATTGATCCAAATGGGCAGAAGACATGAACATGAACAGACACTTCTCCAAAGAAGACACATTTTCTTTTTTAAATTTTTTTATTTAAATTCAATTTAATTGACATATTCTGTATTATTAGTTTCAGAGGTAGAATTTAGTGATTCATCAGTTGTATACGACACCCAGTGCTCATTACATCATGTGCCCTCCTTAATGCCCATCACCCAGTTACCCCATCCCCCAACCCCCTCCCCTCCAGCAACCCTGTTTCCTATAGTTAAGAGTCTTTTATGATTTGCCTCCCTCTCTGTTTTCATCTTATTTTTCCTTCCCTTCCCCTATGTTCATCTGTTTTGTTTCTTAAATTCCACATTAGAGTAAAATCATATGGTATTTGACTTTGGCTGACTTCTTTTGCTTAGCATAATACTCTTTAGTTCCATCCACGTCATTGCAAAAGGCAAGATTTCATTCTTTGTGAAGGCTGAGTAATATTCCATTATATATATCACATCTTCTTTATCCATTCTTCTGTCAATTGTCTTTTCATATTTTGGCTATTGTGGACATTGCTACTATAAACATTGGGGTGTACGTGCCCCTTCGAATCACTATGTTTCTATCTTTTGGATAAATACCTAGTAGTGCAATTGCTAGGGCATAGGGTAGCTCTATTTTTAACTTTTTGGGGAACTTCCATATTGTTTTCCAGAATGGCTACACCAGTTTGCATTCCCACAACAGTGTTAAGAGGGTTCCCCTTTCTCCACATCCTTGCTAACAACTGTTGTTTCCTGAGTTGTTAATTTTAGCCATTCTGACTGGTGTGAGGTGGCATCTCACTGTGGCTTTGATTTGTATTTCCTTGATGTCGAGTGATGTTGAGAATTTTTTCATCTGTCTGTTGGCCATTTGGATGTCTTCTTTGGAAAAATGGTTCATGCCTTCTGCCCATTTCTTGACTGGATTTTTTTGGGGGGTGTTGAGTTTGATCAGTTCTTTATAGATTTTGGATACTAGTCCTTTATTTGATAAAACATTTGCAAATATCTTCTTCCATTCTCTAGGTTGCCTTTTAGTTTTGATTGTTTCCTTTGTTGTGCAGAAGCTTTTTATCTTGATGAAGTCCCAGAAGTTCATTTTTACTTTTGTTTCTCTTGCCTTTGGAGATGTGTCTAGCAAGAAGTTGCTATGGCTTAGGTCAAAGAGGTTACTGCCTGTGTTCTGCTCCAGGATTTTGATGGTTTCCTGTTTCACATTTAGGTCTTTCATCCATTTTGAGTTTATTTTTGTGTATGGTGTAAGGAAGTGGTCCAGTTTCATTCTTCTGGACGTGGCTGTTCAGTTTTCCCAACACCATTTGTTGAAGAGACTGCCTTTTTTCCATTAGATATTCATTCCTGCTTTGTCAAAGATTAGTTGACCATAGAGTTGAGGGTTAATTTCTGGGTTCTTTATTCTGTTGCATTGATCTATGTGTCTGTTTTTGTGCCAGTACCATACTGTCTTGATGATTACAGTTTTGTAATAGAGCTTGAAGTCCAGAGTTGTGATGCCTCCAAGCTTTGGTTTTCTTTTTCAACATTACTTTGGCTATTTGGGTCTTTTTTGGTTCTATATGAATTTTAGGATTGTTTGTTCCAAAGCTGGCATATTTTCAATTCCTGTGTCATTACTAGTACCTCAAAAATATTTGTAGTCATGGGGAACCTGAGTGGCTCAGTAGGCTAAGCATCTGAATCTTGGTTTTGGCTCAGGTTATGTTCTCAAGGTCATGAGATCGAGCCCTGTATAGGACTCTGCACTCAGTGGGGAGTCTGCTAGAGATTCGCTCTCCCTTTCTGTCTCTGTCTGCCTCTTCCCCTGCTTGCTCTCTCTTTCTCAAATAAAGAAATCTTTAAAAAATATATTTGTAGTCATAATAAAGTTATGTTATTAAATACATGAGAAATGTTCTGCTACTTGGAGACTTAAATTCAAGACCTGAAAAATAAACTCCAATATGTTTTGAGGGCAATTATAAAGATCTACAAATTATATAACCCAAATTCTTTTTTTTTTAAGATTTTATTTATTTATTTGACAGAGAGATAGAGAGAGAGCACAAGTAGGCAGAGTGGCAGGTAGAGGGAGAAACAGGTTCTCCGCTGAGCAGGGAGCCGGATGTGGGGCTTGATCCCAGGACCCCAGGATCATGACCTGAGCCGAAGGCAGCCGCTTAACCGACTGAGCTACCCAGGCACCCCAGAACCCAAATTCTAAAAATAAAAGCTTCTATACTCTTGGCTTCCTTTCACAATATATACGCATACCAAATCATCAGATTGTACACTTTAAATATCTTACAATTTTATTTGTTAATTTTACCTCAATAAAGCTGAAAAAAAAAGTACCTATCCAAGTATATAGGCAAGTTTCTGGTAAAAGCATGGAATCAGAAGTCATAAGATCTGCAATTTTTTCCTAGTTATAGCTGCATGACTTCCTTAGTCAACCCACCTAGATGTTTTCCTACTTAAATGTCCTCATTTCTATAGTAATGGATAAATACTAATTTTCTTAAGTGTAAGATTTTTCAAAGTTTTTTTTTTTTAATCAGGATGGGTTTTATGATACAAATGTCAAAGATAGGAATAAACTATCACTGAACAAAAATAAATGTTATTAAATCAGTTTTGTGTCTAATATGGGTGGTCTGTCTCAAGGCATCTTGTAATCAAATAAATATGGTGATTTTTCATCTCCTTCTCAGACTATCAGGAGGACCTGAAGATACAACAAGATGAAAATAATACTAGATCAGTTGCAAATGCCTTTAGGGCAAGGCAGAAAATGTAGGTGAAAAAAAAACTGAATGTTCTGGTTACTCCATCTCCAAAAGAGGTTGATGGTGGTAGGACAGGAGACAAAGAGCACCACTAAGCTCTGGATGATAGTCGCCCGGCAGGATGAAGGTCAAGTTTGGGGGACAGCGTGATTTTGCAAGAGAAGCTAAGATATTCTTGTATCAGTATGTGTATTACATATGAATTTGTGTGGGAAAATATGTGAAAGTCTCTAACTCTTATATTTGGGCAATAATTTAATTCTAATTTTGGGTATTATAGTGTTCAAGTCAGCACCTTCTAATCTTCTAACCTCAAATACAAGAAAATTAGGCTCTCAAGAAGTGACATTAAAGCCACTTAGCAATTCCATCCTAAATAGATAAATTTATAATTTGTATAATGCATCCTTGAATTATTGAAATGGAGGGTGTTTAACATGGACATAATACGGTGATTCAAATTGGTATCAGAGAGGAAACTGGATATTTTACACATATATATGAAATTTTGACCACACATATGGAGTATTTTATTTTAGGAAAAATATTTTGTCTTATGCCATATTTGTCTTACACATTAGACATACTAATTTTAAAGATGTTTTGATTACTCCTCAGTGTAAAAATGCAATTACTGTAGATAAATAGTGGCATGGTTATCATTAAGTGAAACACTGATTTCAGAAACACATTAATGCACTAATGTAATATCAAAATTTTATAAGTGTTATTATAGAAACTTTTGTTCACTGATATAAATGTGCAATTTACATTTGAACTATTACGAGTGGGTTTTAAAAAACACATAGACATGTCAGCAATTGGGCTTTGTCATGCATAGGCCAGTCAATTTTCTTTTAGTTCTGTGGGGTTGTAAATTCATAGGAATAAATCTGTAAAAAATGCATATTACTTAAAAAAATCAACTTAGATCTGATTTCTCACATTGGATAGCCACTTTAACTGACTGATAGCTGAACTACTCTCTCAAATCTAAAAAGCCTATTAATATTTGGCAGCAAGTAATGGAAGTATCCTGGGTTGGTGCAAGAGCAAAAGAGCACTTTCAAATTTTAATGAATGGGTGGTCTGTGAGCTGTCATCAATATGACAGTAATGGCCTGTAGAAAGGGAAAGTGGGTCTTCAGGACATGCTGGGGAAGAGCAAAAAATAATCTACAGTATTGGTAGAGAGTAGATCACTTACAAGACAGAGTCAGTACCAGAAACATCCAAGCAAAGGAATTATTTCACATAGACATTTTTACTGTTTCAAGAACGTCTTTTCCCCAGCCACAGTGTAGTCGTAACTGAAGAATAATTTCCAATATTGCACGATGTCATTTTCAATAGCCTGTACTGTAGACCCAAAGGGTGGATTAAAATGGAGGATGATAGCAATTTCATGACAGTCTCACAGATGAAACTTAAATACTGATAGTTCTAAGTCCTTTATATTTTAGCAGGTAACAACTCCTCTAAGGCAGCAAATTAAAATTGTGTGATTATATCGTATACATTTAATTTGTTAATACATTTATTTATTTATTTAATTTATTTGAGAGAGAGAGAGAGAGAGCAGGGGGAGAAGCAGAGGGAGAGGGAGAGAGAATCTGAAGCCGACTCTGTGCTGAGTGCGGAGCCCATCGCCATATATTTTCTTTATCTTGGATCTGGTTACCAAGGGATGTACTTCTGTATCAATTCATCAGCCTGTGCTTTTAGTATCTGAACATTTTTCCTTTACAGATTCCTCAAAATACCTCAAGAAAAAAGAAAAAAAACTACTGAAAAATAAAAACACCTTTTACTAAAAGGTTGTTCAGTAGCATTGTTCTGGAATGGCTTAGGTTTTGCCAATTCTGGTAAACCAGCCTCAATAACAATTCACAGTTTCAAGTCACGTCAGAGAATTCATCACAAATTTATAGAGTTGGAAGGAAAGTTGTAGACTATCAACTGTGTGTTCTGCAGTTACAGAAGGGGAACCAGAAGCATAGAGGGCAAGTCCTTGCAGGAGGCCAGCCAGCTGGACAATAGCTGAATTAGGACTCAAACTTGGTTCTTTTTAGTTGGAATTTCTTCCACCATCTGCTGTTTCAGTTTCAGTTTCTCCTCATAAAGCCTTTGAAGTAAGTGTGGCAGATTCAACAACCATTCAGCGTAAGACCGCTCAGCTATGGGGGCAGACTCCAGCCCCACAGGCCATGAGGCTGGTCTCCTTCCGTCCACAGTGCTTACCCCTTCTCCTTTTAAGCTTGCCTCCAGGAATTCACTTTTTCCCTGCCATTTTCCAAAGCAGCTTCCACCTGTGCCAACACTCCATTTACCTCTTACCTGGGACCACCTCCAGAGGAGCTAACGGTCTGCTCAGTGCCTTCTATCCTTGGCCTTTTAAAACATGCATGGATCCTTAATATATCAATGGTTTTATCACACTTATGGAGGGGGTAGAAAAAAAATAGGGGGAAAATAATAAGAGGAAACAAATCAGGTTCTAAACTCTCACTGAATATTTCCCAATGGAGCCTCAGCAGCTCTTCTCAGAATATGTGCAAATGCAGAAGATACAATCTATGGGAGTGAAAAGGAAATCAGTATATTGAAATAATTACCAATATATTAAAAGAAATATATTTGTAAGACAATATATGAGCTTCTTTTTTAAGGCCACGATCTAGTGGCAGGTCTAATAACTATAATTACATAGAGCCCAAATAATATTTGATTTATCTGCCACTACTGTAACAGGATATGAAAGTATTTATGATTTCTGTTGGTGAAGACATCATAGATACTGCTAATATTACTATGCATGGGTTTTTGTTTGTCTTTTGTTTTCTTTTTTCTCTATCTTCTTATTTCAAGTTCACTGACCTAAGTAAAGAACTTTATTCTAATCATTGGCTCTAGAAGTTAGTTCTTATATATAGACAAAACTGCCGGAAATGGGAACACTGGAGAAAGGCCAGGGATGGGGGAACACTATCAACATCAGCAATAATAATAAAAGCCCGTGTCTAAGGCAGGGGCTGGATGTTTTTTCCAGACCCTCCCCCATGAACTCCGGAATCCTTATGTCACCTTTTCAAGAAGTCATTCAGAGAGGGGTTGCACATAAGCAAGCATGGAAATTGTATAACATAGAGGTGGGGGAACAATATGTTAGTAAGGAGGTGTAAAAAAGATAAAACAGCGCCTTCTCGGTTTTCAAGGACCTTGCAGTTGGGAGGAAAAAAAGATTAACCATCAGAGGTAAGTACCAAGCCATTAAGTACTTAACAACAGAATTTGTGCTACACTGTGAAATACTTTGAAATGTGCATTTTAATAAACTGGTAGGAAAAAAATACATTAGATTTTGTAACATGTCTACAGATTTTAAAAATTTGCTAGGCTCTATTTTTCTCTTATAAGTTTTTTAGCACTGCTTGTAAAGTTCCAAATTCTTTGAAGAAGGACATTTTTGCCCCCGGCACTCCCAGCCTCTTGTAGATTCGTTGCTTTTTCTCCAAGACGCTTTCAGCTTTCTAAGGCAGGGCAAAGACTTATTTATTTGACCTAGCTTTTCATAATTACTCAGGCTACTAATTTTATTATGCCAAATAGTATCTTGGGAAACCTTGTGTGAAGGGCGTGATGGAAGGGAGCTTTGATTGATAGGTTGCTTCTCATTTTGCAAAATTTTCCATGATGCAATTCAATTAAACTTTAATTGAGGATAATACTAGATAAGAGTTTTATATATGGATTATATTTTCATTAATTTTAAGTAGGATTTTAGTAAAAGAAAAATAATGTGGATAAAAATATCTGCTTGTCAATTTTTTATGACATTTGTATTTTGGTTCTGCAGTATTTTAAAAGGAAAACAATGCAGTTGGTTTTGAGCATATACATTGAGATTAAAACTTCAAAATTTTTTTTTCTTGAGGAGTGATCATTTTGGCTATGTTCCACACCCTATCCTAGAGATGTAGTTTATTTAAAAAAGAAGGTATCATTGCAAAAATATAGAATGTGATTTTTAAAGCAACTTTTATCTTTCTTTTTCTGATCCATTATCAGATATGTACAGAAATGACCACTAGAGGTCTCTCCACCCTGAATTATTTTTGATTCCGGAAATGAGATTGTACTTAATAATACATTTTCAATCTCTTGACTGTTTATGATAGCTGGTGAAAGTTTGCTGCATTTGACATAATAGCTAGCTATGACCTCAACAAAGGAGAGTGGCACAGACATCGAAACTGTTACACCTGTGAGTCTATTTTATTTACATAGTTTCACCTCCCTTGTTCTATAGAATTCATTTGACAAGTCTTCACGCTCCTAAGTAAGGATAGAAAACATGAAAGCCCTTTAAAGATAGTGACCACATGCTGGCATGTTCTTTGCAGCTTGCAGAAAACTCTGGTAGCCTATCAACTGGAAATAATTATTATGATAGGCAATTTTCAGCCCTTCTCTTATCAAATCACAGAAAATATATAAAGATTTTAATTCAAAGGAATAATTTTCATGTGCAGACTCTAGAGACAACTTCCTGATCTTCTGATACATTTACTTTGTTCATTATGTCAATTAATTTCAGGACGCTTGTCTTATGTGCAGTGTGCATATAGAGACTTGTTACAGTGTGTAATTTTAACATAATGAGGTGGTCTGTGTGTGTATGTGTGTGTGTGTGTGTTTAGATAAAACAATCCTAAAATTGCTTCCAGCAAACATTTATAAGTTGTCCTTTACTATATGAGTCATAAAACACGAAATTAAAATGCCAGCAAGGTTTAGGAACCCCATAACCCTCTCCATAGACTTCAATCCCACCCCCTGGTTCAAGAAAAGATAGGTTGTAACCAATGGACAAGCTGTTTGATTAGAAAAGTCAGAATTTAGGATGAGCTGTGGTCACCCAATTTGTGAATTAATCCTTGGAAGTTAGATTAATTCTCTGATGTGGCCCAAAGAAACCTGCAGGCCAAATGAAGGGGAAAAATAAGGATCTTCTTCAAAGTGGAATGATCCATGAGGCTGGATTCATATGTGACTAAAGGAGTAAATGCACCGCCTTTCACGCATAATTATTTTTCTTTTCAAAATCAAAGTCTACAGAACCCAGAGACATAAGCAGGACTGCATATAAGAAGCCATTACAGTATTTATCCTAAGTAAATACAATAATATGCAATGTAAAGTGATTGCTTTATTCCTGAATCAACTTGCATTAATGATTAAGATAGAACAAAATAATCTCAAGGTATCAGCTGTCTGAGTTGGAGGAATCCCAAACCCCTAGTGTTTTGCTGCTAAATTTTTGCATCAGTAAACCTCAGTCCAGAGGAAACCTCCACTTGGATCCCAAGATGAGACTGGAGTGGGGATAAATACTGAAACTTGGATGACCCCCTCCAAGGCAAAGGATCCCACCTCCTCACAAAGCAGAGAAAATAATCAAAGATGGCACGCTTTTTTAGTAATATCACACTGCTTATAGAAAATTTTTTAACAGTCATAGTTTATGGAAATGATGTGTGCTACATCAGTTTAATGAAATGCCTGGAAGCCTATGCAAGTGTTCATGGCAGTGTTGTGTATAATCACAGAAAATGAGGACAAATCTATTATCAACAATAGGGGACTGGTTTAGTGAAACATCCAGGTAGAATTTAATATACGTGATAATATTTGTTAAAAAAGAAGAACTTTTATAGTCAATTAATAAGTGGAAAAGCTGGCTACAGCTATGGTTTTCAAGTATTTTAACCAACAGTAAGAAAACAATTTTACATTATGATCCCAGGTACATATACACACATACCCGCCAACCCCCCCATATATATACGCACAATAATCACCCTGACTCTACACTATTTCTCTGTTTCTATATATTCTATTTAAATTAATTATTTTAATGCTGGTTGTTACTCACTAAATAGATTTTCTGACTCACTAATTGGTTATAACTCAGTCTGAAAATCCTTGAGACTAAGAATAACATATTATATGAAACCAACTCTTAAATACATAAATTTTCATGGGAAAAAATTCATGGGAAATTTTTTTAAAGATTTATTTATCTGAGAGAGAGAGAGAGAGAGAGAGCACTGGGGGAGGGGCAGAGGAAGAGTGAGAAAGAGAATCTCAAGCAGACTCTCCCCTGAGTAGGGAGCCCGATGTGGGGCTCGATCCCTGGATCCTGAGATCATGACCTGAGCTGAAATCAAGAGTTGGCCACTTAACCGACTGATCGATGAATTTTACATACATAAATGTTCACAAGATCACACACTGAAACAATAATAGCAGTTCTCTCTGAGTAATGAGGTATCTGATTTTTCCCCCTTCTTACCTTTATTGGCTTATCGTCCTTCAGGAAATATTTCTTTGCTAATTGAAAAAAATTGCATCTCATCCAAGAAATGTTTTAGACTCTTTCAAATTATCTCAATGTCCAACTGTGTCCTTCTCTGTTGTTAGGTTTAGCCAGTGTTCATCTGCCAGAAGCCACAGTGACATCCCTCGTCTCTTATTTTCCAACTCAGAGTACCGCAGAAAAGAGGAGAGAAAAGAAAGAAAGGAAGGAAAGAAGGAAGGAAGGATGGATCAAAGAAAAGAAATAAGAGAGGAAAGGAGAGAGGAATAATTCTCATATAGGTACTACATTTTTTTTTTAATTTACCCAAAGTACTCCTGTGTGTGTGTCTACAAATGTATATGTGTAGATTTTTGGGCTCAGAGCTTATTTTTATGTTTGCCAAGGGGCTGAGACTGAATAACAAAAACCCTGTTTGAGCCATTCACTTCATTAGTCCTGTCAATTTGAGAAATTCACATCCTGATTTTTCTGTGCCTTAATTTCCCTGTTTGTAAAATGAAGTTGCCGTGCTAAGATTTCACTCCTATGTCTAAGAGATATTTTGGCTCAGGAGGAATCACCTGGTCAACTGATGCTTCACTTGCAGGTATATATATTTTGGATTATTGATAACTCAAAATCCATACTTCTTGCCCTATGCTGAACTCCGACACAGGGAGAACGCTGCAAACTTGCTGCGCTACATGTTAGATTTAGCTCAGCTTCTAAATCGGATCAGATCAAATGCCCCCTTTTTATGAGAAATATTTGTAACATTTCATTCACTATTTTGAATTGCTTGACTACTTTAAGTTACAATTCCACAGAATTAAAGGAAAACCTACTGACATGTGGATGACGCTGCCACTCTGCCGCCATGGGTATATATTTATTTAAACAGTCTGTATCTTCTATGGATATTGGTTCATCTGGCTTTTAGTGTTAAAGATCATGAGTTATATTTGATACAAGGTCATGTAAAGGGCTTTGATAAGCTTTATTCATAGTCTTTGAAATGTTAAAGATCCTTCCAGAGACCCAGTTGCAATTTAAAGAAGTCACTACTGATGATAGTAAGTCTTCTGGGAAGACTTAAAGATTCTTTCTGGGAACAGATTATAAGGACTTCCCATCTGTGTATGATTCATAGGCATTTCTTTCTTTCTTTCTTTCTTTCTTTCTTTCTTCCTTTCTCTTTCTTTCTTTCTTTCTTTCTTTCTTTCTTTCTTTCTTTCTTTCT
>NW_027397077.1:29846168-29937143 GCF_003265705.2 Callorhinus ursinus | reverse complement strand
TTTCTTTCTTTCTTTCTTTCTTTCTTTCTTTCTTTCTTTCTTTCTTTTTCTTTCTCTTTTTCTTTTTTTTTAAGACTTTATTTATTTATTTGACAGAGAGATAGAGCCAGAGAGCACAAGTGGAGGGAATGGCAGAGGAAGAGGGAGAAGCAGGCTCCCCACTGAGCAAGAGGCCCCATATGGGACTCAATCCTAGGACCCTGGGATCATGACCCGAGCCGAAGGCAGATGCTTAACCATCTGAGCCACCCAGCCACCCCCCTTAGGCATTTCTGAGTGCATAGACCAATGGTTAAGAAATGGCAGCATGTGCTGGGGAGCCTGGGTGTCTCAGTCGGTTAAGTGTCCAACTCTTCATTTTTGGCTTAGGTCATGATCTCAGGGTGATGAGATCGAGTCCCACACAGGGCTCCATGCTCAGTGCAGAGTCTGCTTGAGATTCTCTCCTTCTCCCTCTGCCCACCCCCGCCCCCCACTTACTTGTGTACTCTCTCTCATGAGTGTGCACGTGCGCTCTCTCTCTTTCTCTCTCTCTTAAATAAATAAAATCTTAAAAAAAGAAAAGAAAAGAAAGAAATGGCAGCATGTGGGCCACATCTACCTCCAAGGACGTTTTCTTTGGCCTTTGGATGCTAAAATAATTTTTACAAATTAGTTACAGATACTAAAAATGAGGGATTCCACATCATAGGACAGATTTGTTTTCCAGGTTCTCTTTAAGAATCCTAACATCTGTCTACCCTGGACCCACATTGCCAAGCACCCTGGTGGACTGAGTGATGATTGCACTTTATTATGGGTGTGGGCTTGGCAGTTGAACACAGCCTAAGCTGCACCCTATCATTCATTCAGGATGCTTGCCTAGCCTTTCTAGGTATTTGAGCATAAAACCCCTTTACAAGCAAACATAATGTCACCATGAGTTAAAAAAAGAAAAAAAAAACACAAAAATGTGATGTTAATAATTAGAAAATACATAAAAGTAGAAATTAACTAAAAACAAACCAAAGATCATGCAACTTCTTTCTCTAAACATACTTGTTTTCTATCTCATTTTTCAAGCCTCATTGGCTTCGTTTTTTTACATTTACATGCATTCACCCTTCCCCTTATGCTTCCTACCTCTGGGAGCTATTTTTGTAAAATGCAGATAATAACAACTGCTTGGCCTACCTTTCTGGATTATTGTGAAGATCCATGTGTAAAAGTGCTATATAAATGCAAAGTATTATTATATCCATTATTATCCACGCTCAGGCACTGGTGGGTTCTTATAGGCCCCACTGCTCTGGCTGGCTTGAAGTCTGATGTCTCAGCAGTAATAGGTAAAACTTGTTAGATGCCTTCAAATTCATTTACTGCTCTGTACTTGGCTCTTTCATACTGGTTTTGAGGCAGCAAGATCTTTTTCTCTGTCAGCTCAGCAGTCAAACCAATGGAAAAATAAAAAGAAAAATGCCCCTCAGTTCCTGTCACAAGAACCAAGGATGAAAACCAACTTGCACTTTGTCTTACCTAATTCCAGGTCCATTCAAGTTCAGCACGGCTCCACTCCTGCACGCAGAAAGAGAGCTGCAGCCCTGGGGAGTTTGTGTCCATGTCGGTCCGTTTCTCCAGAGAACAGTCTATAGTT
Source organism: Callorhinus ursinus (assembly GCF_003265705.2). Classification (NCBI taxonomy): domain Eukaryota; kingdom Metazoa; phylum Chordata; class Mammalia; order Carnivora; family Otariidae; genus Callorhinus; species Callorhinus ursinus. The sequence goes on along the minus strand of NW_027397077.1, from coordinate 29,935,510 downwards.
GTGTTGTCTACTGTTTGAATGCCGCACACCATGTTGTAAAATGTTCAGATTATCTGACATCAAAAAACAGATGCAAAGCAATCTGTCAACAGAGGACTTGCAGCTCTACCCATTTCAGCCAGGTTTCTCCTCACCAGGATTCAGATTCTACACCTCAGTGCCCATGGGACATCCCACAAAGGCAGGATGTTTTATCTGTATTTGTTTAACTGATATAATTCCCAGGGCCCAGGATGCTGTCTGGCATACATCAGGTCCTCAATAATTTTGTGTTGTGGTTGAATGAATGAATGATACCATCCAATAAGTATCTACAACTTAACTTTTCCAGGAAAAACAGCATGCTGATTCCCATCTCACGACTCCAAACCTGCTCCTCCCCTTACTTTTTCAATCTTTGCAAAGGGAACCACCACCACCCAGCCATTCAGTTGTTCTGATTCCTCTCTTCGACTTACTCCCAGCTTCCAGAACATCAGCGAATCCTTTGGCTCTACTTGCAACCCGAGTCTGTCCCCTTCTCGCCACCATCACTGCAACCTCGGTATAAAGAACTCTCATCTCTTGTGGGCTACTCCAGCAGCAGCCTCTTCCAGCTTCCTGCCTCCACTCTTGCTTCCTATAGCCCAGTTTCCTCACAACAGCCAAAGGGAACTTTTTATGATTTAAATACGGTCCTACTATTTGCTGCTAAGAATTCTCCAGTGGCTTCTCATGGTGCCTAGACAAAGATGCAAACTCCTTCTCGTGATCTATAAGACAGTATCTGTGGTTCGCAAAACCTGGGAGCGGAGTACAATCTCCCGGAAAGATTTAAAATATGCGGAGCTTGAGCCCACATATTAGACAATGAATCCATATCTCTAGGGATGAGTCTCCACAGGTGGGACTTTCAGCATTCCCCCATTTTTTGTCTTCCATGTCTTGTATCACTCTCCCCTCCATCCACAACAACACAGCTTCTTTTCTCCCTGCAGAAATCATCAAGTTCTTGCCAGGCTCAGGGCTTTTGCTTTGGTTGTACTTTCTGTCTGGAATGTCCCTCCTCTTTTCATGGCTGCCTCTTCTCATTCTGGGGTAATATCAAATATGTCCTGCTTAGTGGACCTTGCATACTAACATGCAACAACCTCTGTCCTTAGGCATTTTCTGACCATAACTCTGTGATATTTTCTTTCCAGCACTTGGCACCACCTGAAGTACTCTCATCTATTCATGAGTTTATAAATCTGACCCAATAGAAAGTAAAATCCATGAATGCAGGGATGTTGCCTGTCTTCTTTCCTGGTGCATCTCCAGATATGCTCCATAACTACATGTGGAATGCTAACAATAAATACTTTGGTCTTTGTGGACCATGCAGCCTCTGTCACAACTATTCACCTCTGCCACTGTAGTGTAAAAGTAGTCAAGTTATGGGATGTGACAAATGGGCATGGCAGTGTTCTAATAAAATTTCATTTATGGAATAACTTTGAGTTTTACATAATTTTTACATGTCACAAAATATTATTTGTTTTGTGATTTTTTTTAACCACTTAAAATTGCAAACACCATTATTAGCTCATGGGCACACACACAAAAAGATGTGGTGGGCTGAATTTGGCCCATGGGCTATAATTTGCCAACCCCCTAATTAAGAGCATTTGTATTTATCTCTCGGTTTGAAAGGCCAGAATTTCTTTGAGAAGTACAAGGAGGCTTCCTAAAACACTGTTAGCAGTGTTATCACGCTATTTCTGCCTAGAGATGTCTGCAGGTCTCAAACCAATTCAGAAAACATTTCCCAAGTATATATTAGGTTAAACAGAACTGATTAAGTGGCAGGCCAGGGGGCAGCTACCCAAGGTACCAATCTACGACTGAAGCTAAAATATCACTCTAATAAATCTGAAACAGCACACCTCTGAACTTAGTTTTCTACAGTCTTTTTACATAAATGGAAAAATATAAATTCCTGAAAGTGAAGAACACAGCCATGAATGAATAGTAATTTAAAATAACTCATGCCTACCCTAGCCTTCCTAGATACATATCGCAAAAACACTGAAATAACTCTAAAATGTAAATATTTAAATATTTTAGAGGTCGAAAATTATTTTTTTTCTGGATCCCATGTAATCAACTGACCCTAAACCGTAGACATTGTTATCAAGGAGCTCATTCTGGCTGTCCTTAATTTTCACCTGGATAAATATTAATTGTACATTTTACTGCAGCCCAAAGGCCACTATTTCTGGGGATATTTCTTGAACTTGCAAGCATATCAATTGGTTGCTCACAGTTCCCAGAGTTTCCTTTTCTTTGTACATATTTACATACTTATTTTAAAATGCCAAATATATTCTTTATATATATAATGTAAATACTTATTTATGCACTTGAGTATTTAATTAATGCTCCTTTCTCTCATGAGACTGCCAACCCCCGAAGGTATGTTTTATGGACCCCAATGAATGTTCTGCCTGTATGCAGTTGGTAGTCAATAAATAATTATTCAATCAAGGAATAAGGAACTGACTAAAGATGGTGAACCTTGAAGGAAAGCAAATTTTTGCCTTAACAGCTATGATGACATTCCCTTCCACTCTCTCCATAACTTTTTATAATTCATTGTGCACTCATTTATTATGAATATGATAATCATATTTCTGAGATTCAAACCATCCACCTTTGGGTGAATGGAGAATAGAGAGGGAGAGGAGATGAAGGCACCCCCTCGAGTGAAAATTCATTAGACACAGAGGGTAGGCTTTCGAACCACAGCACACATTTTAAAGTTCACATGCTGGTTACTGGAGAAGAAAAAAAAATCAACCACATGTATTTAAAAGCATAAGGAAGCACAAAGCAAAGTCTTCTTTCAAAACCATAGGAAGCTTGTTTTCAATTCTGATTCTAAAAGATGACAGCCATCTCTCCCCTTCATTATAATCCTCATTGCTGCCCTTACAATTAGGTCCTAGAACGCATGCTGGCTCTCAGACACAAAATCAAAAGCTTACAGCACAAATATATTCCCAGACACCCTGCATACATTTTCTGTTCCTCTAGCAAGGGGCAGATTGAGTGGGCTCTCTCACTCAGTTAATTGTTCTGGGTCAGGATGTCCTCCTGTCCACATGACTGGTATTTTAGCAAGGGCAAGAAAGAAAAGCTTATACATTAACAAGAATATTTAGACACTGAAAATTTTGTGACTCAGATGGGAATATATTTCCTACCAAAAGATATAAAGTCCAAAAATAGGTTGTAACCCATGTGATCCATAGAATCCAGGCTACAAATATTAGATTCCTTTGAGTTGTGAAACTGATGGTGGTGATGAAGAACGTAAATATAATGCACTAATATGAAGAGATATAGATTTTGGAGGAACCATTCAAAGAACCTAAGTTCAGAGCCTAGCAAGTGAATAATACTCTCCAGCAAAAGCATTCTATGAAGTCAAGAGTTATAGTCCTCTCAGCATTATCTAAACTCACAATTCACTGAAATAAATTTTAGAAAAGAATCAAGTGGTCATATTTACCTGAGGATTCAATATAGTGATCCCCATAGTTATGAGGCTGTAAAATGAACACTGCTATAAGACAAGACACTACCTGTTTATATAAAATTAATCTTCATTAAAATATTCCTCCCACTTAACACTAGTTTATGTCTTCACTGAATCTTCTATCCAAACTAAATACAGTACAAAGCAATTTTAAGGTGCAACTGCAAACCTTGCAACAAATGCAGGATTTTGTGACGTTAAGAAAGTGATACTGAAGAATTTCTTTAAACCTCTAGTGATTTATAAATAGGATTTTAACACTGGTAGAGCAATTAATGATTTACACAGGTAATCATTGTCAGGGATGATGACACAGTTGTCATTTCAAAAGAAAATGAGGGGCGCCTGGGTAGCTCAGTCGGTTAAGTGACTGCCTTCGGTTCAGGTCATGATCCTGGAGTCCTGGGATCGAGTCCCACATCGGGCTCCCTGCTCAGCAGGTAGTCTGTTTCTCCCTCTGACCTTCCCCCCCTCATGCTCTCTCTATCTCATTCTCTCTCTCAAATAAATAAATAAAATCTTAAAAAAAGGAAATGATTTATACATAAAAAGATTCAGAGAGGTCCTTGGGAAAACTCAAGGGAAAAACTTGAATATTTTTCAAAATATGATGTGTTATTTCATTTGCTGTGAAAATCAAAAGTGAAGAAGTTTCTTTCACACCATCAGAAAATTTTCTCACAAAAAATGTTCTAGGAAAAAATAATTATAACTCAGATCTTGCCTGTTCTAGGTAACAGTTTTTAGTTCCACCAACATTTTACAAAATAAAATACATAAAATATAAAGTAAACATTTACATATAAAATAAAACAAAGATATAAACATAGAATACATATTTTAAAAATGTAAAAGAAAATAGAAGCACCTGGGTGGCTCAGTTGGTTAAGTGTCTGACTCTTGGTTTCAGCTTGGATCATGATGTCAGGGTCATGGGATAGGGCCCCAGGTCAGGCTCTGCACAGTGGGGAGTCTGTTTGCGATTTTCTTTCTCCCTTTCCCTCTACCCCTTCCCCTGCTTGTGCTCTCTCTTTCTCTCAAATAAATAAATAAAATCTTCAAAAGAAAATAAACACGTTCACAATATTACCTTCAGTTTTCAAGGTAACATTCCAATAATACTTCTTCAGAATTTCTATGACATACTCATCTCCATTTTAAGTAGGTTCACTCTAAGGAAACTTTCCCTGGCACCAACTATCCTTGACTATGAAGAATCACCTAGGTGGAGTTCCACTTCCCGATTCTCCGAAATTTTCTTTTTCCAAATTTTTTCATGGTCTCTTCCTCCTATGATCTACCAGTTTAAAAGTGAGGCTTCTCCAGGTTTCATTATTTTGTCAAAAGACCATATATTTTATTTTCCTATAAGGATACTTTTGAAAGTGAAAGAAGCTCAAAATAATTAACAGTCACTGAGTTGTAACTGCTGGATTTCTGATTTTTTGGACTCTAGTCTGACTCACTTTGCATGCTCTTCTCATGCAAGCCAGCCCATTCCCAAACAGCGAATGTGTCATCTCCCTACCCCAACGCTGACTTCCTGTATTCCAACCTCACATATCCCATCAAGTGGCCCTAACTGAAAATCTGACAGAAACAAGACTCCTTCCCTTCTTCACTCACTTCAACCCATTCAACCAGCCACCTTCAAAGTGGTGTCACCTTTTTTTCTTGTGAGTCCATCTCCATTTTTTCAATACTGTTAAGAATAAGATCCTAATACTTTTGTTTGGACCTCCTGCGCCAAACTCCTAACAGGTCTTCTGTGTCCTCTCTTTTCCTTTCCAAGTTCATCTCACATCTTACCACACAAAGACAAACACGGATAAGACAAGGCTCTGTCTTATCAATGGGCAACCACATCATTTTTCTTATACTTCTACAGGAGAGATCAATCTCCTCAGCTGCACCTGGGCAAGGCTCTAGGACGTGTGTGTCCTTCCAATATATTCTCTCACCATTCTGTACATCACACTTCATGGTAAAGCAGTAACTTGTAACCAGGAACATAGCAATTCCTTGACAATATAAGATATATGTGCATTGTGAACAGTATTTCTGGAAAGATGATCAAAGAATGCCATGACTACAGAATAGTTAACCAGAATATGAGAACAGTAATGACCCCAGGAATAGTGAACATGTGTTTTCAGTGGACACAGCTGTAAGTTTGTGTAGTCTCTACCACTCACAGTGGCAGACGATTGTGACCTTGGCCAAGTTAATTAACTTTCTAAGTATGTTTCCTCATATCTGAAACTGAAATAATATTTTTACCCTATATTGCTTATTATGAGAATGAAATGAGATCGTTTTTGTAAAGTGCTGATGCAGTCTTTCAATCATTGGTAGTTTAACAATGATGCTAATGAAGGAGATGATGATAAATATGTCGAGCTGTTTCTCAATGCTATACTTTTGTTTATGTTAGTCCTTTTCCCTAAAACTCCTCTTGTTTCCCCATTTCATTGGATAATATTTTCATTATTCAAGGTACAACTCAGACTTCATCTGCTTCAAAAACCTTTTCCTTACATACCCCAGACTGAGCTGTGCTCCACATTTTTACCTCTGCATAACTCTCTACAAAAGAAAGCACCACATTATATTGAAATGATTCATAAATCTGTTTCCCCAGCCAAACTATAAGTTATTTTATGATCAAGGGCTATGTCTCATTAACTTTTTATCCTCAGTGCCTTGCACAGTACTTGGCACATAGTTGCAGCGGGTTCAAGGGATTTGAGGCTGACCAAGGAAAAAAAGTATGAGGCAATAATGCACAGCAAGCTCTATTGGGTGGTCCTTGAGCAGGGATGCATGAGAGGGGAAGCCCCCCTCACAGCGTAAGACTTTTGGAGGGAACATCCAGAAGGAGAGGAGCGCAAGAGGACTCCTGGGGGAACAGGAAGTTGAGGAGGGGGCTTAACTGTCTAGGTGATGATGCTCAGCAGCATAGCAAGGAGCAGCAAGGAGTCTTTGGGTCAGAGAGCTCCAAAGGCTGGTAGCAGCTTGGAAGTCTTGGAACTACAAGGCTCTGTCTTATCAATGGGTAACAGCTGTAGAGCAAAGTTTTCGTAAGGTATGCAAAGCAGGCAGGTCCTAAGTGGCTCAAAAATCTGCTGGTTTGGGTTATTTTTAAAATAATTGGATGTGTAAAAATGTAAGTTGGTGCCAACGGGCTTTTGAGCTAATGGGTCTCAGCCTGCGGTAAAGAAATAAACAACCAAGAGGCCAATACACAGAGGCTATCTTTGGCTCATTTATGTAACATTAGCAGGTTCTCAGTGATTGTTGAACTTGTATGAAGTTACTTAACCACAATTTTGCTGTATACTCACAAGTTCCCAAGGGAACATCATATTTTAATTGAGGTCAAATTCAGAGTCCAAAGGTAGAGGGCTTGAACTCATTTTTTCTTCTTAAATATGTCCATTAATCTATTCAGTTTTGGAATTCAAAATATTTAAAAGAGCTCTCTGGGAGATGGAAATATCATGACTTCCCTTTTTAGCTCTACAGCAAGCACCATACCTTGTGTATCATGTGTACTCAATAAATATTTGTTATTTAGAATGAATTAATTAATGATTCCAAATCTCTCAAAGCACACATTGTTTAAAAAGATTTCATTTATGTATTTGGGGCAGGGAAGGAGCAGAGGGAGAGGGACAAGCAGACTCCACGCTGAGTGCAGATCCTGACATGGGGCTCTATCCCATGACCCAGAGTCGACGCTTAACTGACTGAGCCACCAAGGTACCCCTACATTTTAAAAATAAGATCTTTATAACAGAAAGCCTTCTTTAGCCTTTAAAAACATATATTCTTGAAGAAAAAAGCTCAATTCTTAGCCTTGTAGAAATATTTAATTATATGTGCTAAATTAAGGTATATGGTATTTTATATATATGAAACTCTACCTAATGTAAGCAACTTGAAGGTCTCAGAAGAAATGTAATGCCTGAAGAGTCATTTTCTTCATAAAAATGCCTATTCTACCTCTTCCCAAATGATGATGATGAGGAGGAGGAGTTGAAGAAAGAGGAGGAGGAAGAGGAAAAAGAGATAGATGGATGAATGGTTGGTTGTATGGACGATATTTATTTCACATTTGCTATGTGCCAGGTTTAATGCTTGGCACTTGACCCACATTATTTCGTTTAATTCTCACAGCTTTCCAAGGAAGAGGCCATTATTATACCAGTTTAAATCTGAGCCTTAGAGAGGTTAAGTTATGTACACAAAACAACAGATCTAGTAAATTATATTTGAACGCAGGTTCTCTGACTCAGAGCACATTTGCTCAATCACTAAATGAGCACCCATACATGCTAAGAATGAAGAATTTCAGCTTGCACAGCTTCTGTTCCATAAAAGAGAATTGCAAACTTTTTCTATGTTGGTTTTCCAGTACGCTGCTAAAAATACTCCTTTATTTTGAAATGTAATTTCAAACACACTGAAAACACAATAAAATCTACGTGTAATTGTACTTAAGTTCCAGATCAACATATACTAGGAGAAAACAAAAGAAAGCAGCTGGAAATCTCTTACTGAGTCTTATATAAGCACCCACTCACTGTTCAATTAGTCTAATTATGGTCAATGTCAGTCTCGATTGTAAGGATGAAGAATATGATTCTGCCACTTTTCTGGAACTAGCTCTGTAGGACAGATATTAAATAGGTTTGGGCATAATATGGGTAATTGCCATCCAATCTGAAGTAGCACTATACAATTAAAATGATTCAAAAAATAATAATTTTTGGAAAAATCTTTTTTGATACTTTATTTTTTGTGGTCATTTTTTATGTACTCCATGGTCCATCCCATAGGGTATGAATTAATAATATTTTTATATCTTCATTCAACAACAACAAAAAAAGGCAAGAAACCCTTATAATTCTAGAATGAATTCAACAATTGAAAACTTGAACATGTACATGTACAGGGATAATCAAGCTAACAATGAAAAAATCTTGAAAATTAAATGAAATGTCTAATTTAAGCTCCATACAAAGTAGACTGTAAACTACTATATGTGTGTGTGTGCGCACATGTGTGTGTGTTTGTGTATGTGTATGTAACTCAAGTGCAGTCTGAAAACTCACCATTGAAAGTTGTAAAACCCAGGTACTTAACTATTAGACAGAACAAGTAATTAACTTCAGACATTTCAAGTACTGACAGTAGAGCAAACAGTCTAAATTTTCTGCAACTCATGCAAACATTTGTTGTTTACATATTTAGAGAGGCTGGGCTCATAAATTAAACTGAAGCATAAGCCAACGCTTTGTAATGAAACACTGGGAGTTATACACAGAACCAAGAAACTAAGACGCAGATTCAGAAAGAGTCCTCCTGATTGTGTTATTACAGTACTAATGGAATCCCCCAAGGCTAGACAGTGGAGCAAATTCCATCAAATATGTTTGTCCAATAGAGTGCCAATGAGAATAATAAATTAGGAGCTTCTGGACGCTTTTATTTCCAGAAGAATTTCCCTTGGTTTACACAATGTTTTGGTAATTTAAAAATTAGTTGCCAATATTAAAAAAATAAAAATAAATGTATGCAATCTTAGTTTTTCTTGAAAACTCCAGTGCATGAATACTGGGCAGGTAGTCCCTCAAGGCAACCTTGAATTTGAATGACTGTTGCGCCTTTAGAAGGGTTATGTGCCTTTTTGAGGCCAGAGCCCCTGCTGCGCTCTATGATGTGGTATGAGGTCTTCATAAGTCATCAAGCTTATCTTGATGACCCTGGTGGAAATAGAAATGACAGTTTGAGAACTTAGGACTAATGGATGAAGAGAATAAGGAAAACTTGACCACCGCACCCAAATCTGCCCTTAAATTCCTGTAACAGAGATGGAGAATTGTGTTGATAATTTTTGTTTCCTTAGAGTTCAGAATAGCATCTGGCATGTCAACTGAAGTTTGTTGAGTGGTGATTTATCCAAGGGTCATTAGTAAATGGTAGGTTGAACTAGAAATACAATTTTATGGGATTCAAACATTGCAATTGGATTTTGACTTTTATATATCCCAAATAAAGTGTTTAATTAACATCTTACCAAACTAACTGGTTCTTGACTAAGTCAATCAAAACAACCCCACTGTGTGGTATATCAGATATAGACCTAGTATTTTCTTTCTCTAGGACATTAGCTAGAATCCATATGAATGGCTTCCACAAAAATATTTATGAACTAAAAAATATTTACCAAGCTTCTCTTAAAATTCGACAATAATATAAAAAAAGAAAATTCCCCCAAAGATAATAGGATGACACTAAAATAAAGAATGTAATAGGAGAATAGTTTTCTTAAGAATTATATTATTCCCAGTGTGTACAGATGATTATATTTTTTGTAGTATGTCGAAGTGTTTTCCATATAAACTGTGCATTTAACCGGGTACTGCTTTATCCTACTAAAAGATAAAATCTTTTTTTTTCTAAGATTTTATTTATTTATTTGAGACAGAGACGGAGAGAGCACAAGTGGGAGGTGGGGTAGAGGGAGAGGGAGAGGGAAAAGCAGATTCCCTGTTGAGTGCAGGGCTTGACGTGCGGCCCAGCTCCAGGGACCCGAGATCATGACCTGAGCTAAAGTCAGGCACTTAACCGACTGAGCAACCCAGGTGACCCTAAAATGTAAAAATTTGAAAAAAACCTAGAAAATATCTATCTCAATGTCTTATATTTAGACATATAAATAAAGAACGGCCTCAGGTAGGCAAAAAGATGAAAAAAACCTAAATGGGTAGATATATAATATTTTTTGTTTGTTTTTGAAGAAGAAAAATATGTGTGCTATGTCTTATTCACGCTTACCAGGAAAATTCATCAAAATACCTGTATAATGATAAAAATTACATTATATTGCCCACCAAGTTCAGTCACTAAACTTACTCCTTAAAACAAAAACCAACCAACCAAACAAAAAAACAGTAATTCTGCATGATATATTAACACACACTATTCCTCACCTCTTCTAAGTTTTTTTTTTGGTTCTGTCTACCTAATACTAATTATCAAACTCAAAAAGGAATTAAGATGAAATGCAAATTTCTTTTTTGACTGACGCCAATAAGATATTGGGAAATGCTTTACTGATTATTTTTATGATTTTTTTTTCTCTTATTAGGTAACCTGTAAAAGGGATCAAAAGAGCAAATGGTTCCTTTGGAAAGAATAATTTGTCTATCACCAGAGAAGTTGAAGGGCTCTGAAAGACCACTGCCTTCATTCATTCAAGTGTTTTTTTTGAAGGTCTATTATTTTAGGTCTGGCCTAAAATGCTAGACATGAGGAATACAATTACAAACAGAATGGTGTAGATGTTTGAAAAATAGGTCATTGAGCTACATAAATTTTAAAATCCTTTGGACCATGAGATAAAATACTAGGTGTGTTGCATATATATCAAAGAAATTACTTCTGGTAACTAAAGTTATTTCCAACCTGATGGATCCCAAAAAAGACTGTAGTAACTATTAATAATTTCACCTATAATTAATTTTCTAGGTATTATAAGGGAAAGAAGACAATTTAGAGACAATAAAAACTTCCCACACTGACTATAATCCATGGGGTTGGGTGTTATAAGATAACCTTACAGACAGAACAGTTGATCCTCTTAGAACCTCAATACTACATGATGTAGGAAGCATCAAAGGAGAATATTACTTTTCCCTTTCTCTACATTTACAGTACTTCATGCTTCTAGTGAAGGCATTTTGTTTGAGAGTGTTCATGTAAAGCTCTTGGAATGGGACCTGGCACAAGTAAGTGCTATGTAATTGTTCAAAGCTGTGTGGTTTTGTTATTACTATTGTCATAGGCTGTTTAGGACAAAAAACAGAAGCACAGAGAATGCATATAGATATGTTGACATCATGTATCATTTACATGTTATCAATTATAAACCAAGGAAAATATATAATAAACTGTTAAGAAGTATATTCTTGAACATTTGACTAACTTTATTTGAGAAAGGTAGCTACTATTTATAAGAAACATCCAGATTAGCTAACATATTCTCCAATATTCATTTATTGCATCCACAAATAAGAACAAATACATATGCAAGAAATGGGAAGAGATATATATCTCTCCTTATAGTAATTTTGACCAATGTAAGTTTACTGAAGGACATTCCACTGTCTCAGGTTTCTTATCTAAACTAAAGAAATCTGCAAAATTATTAAAATGGGGCCAAATCATAAAACAAACACTAAGCCTCATTTATCACTTTCAGGATATTCTCCCATGCTTTTTTGATTAATACTTTTATTAGAGGCATTCAATATAGATAATGCAAAATTAAATGGATTTTGCCAGAATACATTACAGCCATTAAAATAAATCAGACTATTAAATAGAGGGAAAAAGTAAAATCTGAAAAAGAAATATAATTCCATATAACTTATGACAGAGTCAATTAATCACGTAAGTACAATTTGAGACTTTTCTTATAGAAAGAAAGGAATGGAGGTCCATTTAATACTTCATAGTTATTGTCACATTCTTTGAAGAAAAGACCACGAGCCAAGGCCTAATCTTTACTGGACATGAAGACAAAACTTTCTTTGTTTTTTGACTTCCCTAGACTCAACTACCCTCTGCAGCACTTGCCAGAGACCATATGAAACAAGATATAGTTCAATAAGTAAGAACCAACCCAAATTTCATGCTTTCTAAACTGCTTGAAATAAGTCATTTGAGAAGAGCTCTTGTCTTTTGTCATTCTGTCTTCATTTCTACCTTCTGCTTCTGAAAACTTCTCCAGTGTTCCATTTCACAAAATTGCCTTCAATTTCCAATTACTTTAATAACAAGATAGAACATTTACTTGACTTTAATTATTGAACTTCACAAGTTTTTTGGCCTTTAAGATTTCCCCTTAAATAAAAAAGATGACAAAATGAACACTTTTCTGCAAGTACAATAGTGCATCCAATATGAATTCTCAGAATTATGATTAAGTTCATTTTTACCAAATACCAAATGTCTGCTATAAAGCCTTTTTAATATTGTCTGTGTTTTATGCCATTTCTGAAATTTATTATTTATTGATTTAATAGATTTTTAGGTGTCAGTTTTAGTTCGGTGAATTTAAGGGACTTTTTTCTTTGATATTGCTTGATGACAAGCTTAATCAATCAAAAGTTCTACTTCTGAGTATGTGATTAGAGCCTTTTAGCTTTTGAATGGGACATAGAAAGTAAAAAACACATTCTTGCTCTCATGGAACCTAGAGGATGGTTGGAAAGAGAAGAGGAGTAACATATAAGAGATGTTTGGAAAATATGAAAATATTCTTAGACTTTTGGTGCAGTAGGAATTAAGCAAGAAAAAGAGCAAGAAAAAGGAGGAGGAGGATTGCATTTTAATGAAGAAGGAGAAGGAGGCTGTTAGGAGAGCTTCAGGAGTCCGAGAAGATCAACCTTGATCCATAGAACAAATAAGGAAGGCAGGACGGCTCCTTTGAGTAGGAAGCAGTGTGTGCAATGAGGCAGAGGTAGGGTAGAGCAAATGGCAACAATCAGGTGTGGTTTTTTTTTCTATTATTATTGAATAGATATGACCTGCCTTCTACTGTAAATTACCTCATGCAAACATAGCCTTCTGCGAAGCAGCATATTATAAGACCTAAACAGATGGGCATTATTTTTAGAAACCTGAATTTACCACATGACTCTGTCACACTTGTGTGTTAAACTGGGCAAGTGACAAATCCTTTAATAGTTAGCCCCCATCAGTCCTTGAAGAATTTATTGCTCTCCCCATGTCCCACCCTCCACTTCCTGTGTAGCTCTCAGTGATTCTAATATGTTCATGAATGAGACTGTCAATGCATTAGTCTCTCTAAAGTCTTTCTTCCTTGGTGTCAATGGCTTCAGTGACCCTGCACTCCACACTCCTGCTACCTACTCCCATGGTTATACCACTGACCTTATCATTAACAATAAATAAATAATAAAATAAATCCCTTCATTAATCTGTTCCAAATTTTTGTGTAAATAATTTCAAACATTGTACTCTCCAAAACCCTCCTATCATTCCATTTCAGTCCCTCTACTTCCTGACTCCAAAAAGTCTTCCTTCTCACTGTGACTTCTAATGTGTCGACCTTCTCACCTTTTCACTTTCTATTACCTCTGTTATGTCCTCAGTTCTGATCTTATCCAGTTCAAATTACATGGTCAATCACTGCAATCACTCCCTTGCAAATACTCTCAACTTGGTCTCTCTCCTTCCATCATCTTGCCTGCAAAATACTAAATTTGGTTAAATCCAAGCTTGTGCCGACTCAGGGCCTATATCCAAGCAGCTGAATATTTCTGGAGAAAAAAAAAAAATGCAGCCATCCTGACAGGTTTTGCTTTAAATTCTTGACAGAAATCTCAAGTGAGCTCTTAGTGCTTGCCTAGCAATCTTAGTACATTTCCCTAGTCAATTCACTTTCTCATTCTACATGGCTCTTATTAGAAACCTTTTACTGTCTCCTCAAACTCTCAATCTCTTCCACCCAGTTGCTTCTCTCAGATAAAGGTACTGCTTAAATTTTCCGTAAGAAAATATAAAATGAGGGGTGCCTGGCTGGATTGGTCGGTAGAGCATGCAACTCTTGCTCCTGGAGTTGTAAGTTTGAGCCCCACACTGGGTGTAGAGATTACTCAAAAATAAAAAATCTTAAAAAAAAAGAAAATGTTAAGATTGTAATAATACTTCCATGCACTTCCACTACCCAATCTACCAACTAATTCAGATCTGTATCCATATATTCAAACTTCTCCTTCTCTTGTGCTGTGATAGAAGTGCCTATCTAAAGCCAACCTTCCACCTGCTCTGTGGATTCCTGTCCTCATTTCCATGAAAAGGTCTGGCTCCTGAAATCTTCCTTTCTCTTTCCTACACCATCCAATTTTGTCTTCAACAGTAGAGGTCAGCAAACTATGGCCCAGGGGGCCAAATCTGCTGGCCAAATAAGTTAAGAATCGTTCTAACATGTTTAAATGATGGGAAGAAAAAAAAAACCCGAAGGATAATATTCCATGGCACATAAAATTATCTGAAATTCAAAGACTGGCGTCGTTAAAGGAAGTTTTATGGAAACACAACCTTGCTCATTTATTTACGTGTCATCTATGGTTGCTTTCACATTACAATAGCAAAGCTGAGTAGCTGCAATAGGCATGTATGGCTAGCAAAGCTAAAAATATTTACTATCTAGCCCTTTACAGGAAAAGTCCTCTGACTTGGTTCTATAAAATCATTCTCAATAATATTTAAACATGCTGCAATCACTGCGTGTTAAACACAAAGACCATTCCTTGACTCCCTGTCTCCCTCCAGCTACAACACCGTGTCAATGCTCCACTTTACTGCATGTGCCTGTTGTACTGACACCGCTCTTTAACACTGAAGGTGGGAAGCCCCATGGCTTCTTCGTTCTACTCCTATACTACCTTTTAGCCGTATTTGACTTGGACCATTCTCCTCTTCACCTGCATTTGGGTCCCATCCTCTCTTGGTTAATTTCCTTCTTATCTGGCTGAATCTCCTTTGTTTCCTTTGCTGGATATTCTCATTTTCCCAACATCTAAAAATTGGAGAGCTCTTGGGTTTAGCATTCTGACCTCTTGTCTTTTGTTCCTCTAGCTTGCTAGGTGATCTCATCCAGCACCATGGTTTTAAGTGACATTAATAAACCAATATTCTTAAATTTATTAGTCCATTCCTGACCTTTCCCTTGAACTTCAGACTCACATACACAAAAGCCTACTTGCCTAAAAACACACTCTTGATTTTCCCCCCAAACTTGCTTCTTCTCTGTCTTCTGCATCTCAGTAAAAGGCAACCTCTGCTCCTCTAATTGCTTAAGCCAAAATCTCTGTTGTCATCTCTGATTTCACTCTACCTCTCTTATTCCAATCTTATTGGTTCTTTGATTTCTCTTTACCTCTAATACTCAAATACTACTAGGTCTACCTTTAAAATAAACCAAAAATTCAACCACTCTTCACTGTCTTCATTCCTGTGACCTTAGTCCCAACTATCATCTTAGGTCTTGACTACAGTAAGAGCCTCTTGTCTGATGTCCCTAACTCTACCCTTGTTCCCTCAAATGATCCTTTTCAAATGAATATCAAATCTTGCAACTTACCTTTAGATGGTCCAGATTGCATAAGGATTGAAATCGAAACATTGAACTATGGCCTGTGTGGCCCCAGGTTATTTTCCCCCTGTTTACTCCCCAACTTCATCTCGTTCCACACCCACCTCCTTCACGAGTCTTAATCACATTGGCCTGATTCTGCTGCTCACAACCACTAAGTTCAGTTCCTGCTGCTGTTCCCTCTATAACTCCTTTCCTTCTCCCTGCTCTTCACAGGCCCTTAGTTAGCCTTCAGATTCCAGATCAAATATCTCCTGCCCAGAAAGGCTTTCCCAGACACCTTAGCCATCTCCACCTCCTGTCTCATCTGCCTACCCTTATCTTTCCTGCTCATTTCCTTCACAGCCCTTATCTTCATCAGATATTGCACTACTATGTGTTTTTATTACCTTACCAGAATATTAACTCCATAAGAGCAGGTCCCTTACTCCGTCTTAATTGCCATTGTATCCTAGAGTCTGGAAGAGTTGCCACTCATAACCATCTGTCTATTTCCCATATGAATTAATAAATACATCAATGAAAAAAAATCCATGTAAAATGTTCATATTGTCCGACAAAGTAAAATGCCAAATAAATGGAGGCAGTTGATAAAAATAATAAACATATAAATGAAAATACAAATTAAAGTGATAATAATTAAAATATAGAAAGAAATAAACAATACTATTTTAATTTAAAGACAGCAAGGTGGAAGAGTGGTATGCAAAACATTATAAACAGCAACATTATAGAATAAACCTATAAAAAGACTGAAAGCTCAGACCTATTTCTAATGGGTTTGTAGTGCTGATAATATATTATTTTCTGAGGGAGTATTGTATCTTTATTCAGAATACTCAAGCATACACACACACACACACACAGTATGATGGGGTATCCTACAAAAGTCAGCACTGGAGCCACGGAGAAAGAGAAAAGAACTTTCTTTTTCTTGAAGAAAGGAAATGAAGCTGCTGCTCTTCCATGCTTCTTTGAGCTTAAGTTTTGATTGTGTTAAGTCTGGCCTCTTCCAAGTTCTGAACAGAACATTAAATTAAGTACTGCACAGGCAGTGTGACTAATATTCTTTTTCTCATTCTTCTAGACCTTTGACTGTGCCTTGGGTAACAGCCTCTACATAGCTGCCTTTGATCTCTTTTCCTTGGTTCAGGTGGTATATGGGATATTTTCAAAAAGATTTAAGTGTGTGGTTGCAAGCGATGAATTTATATTCAAACAGCATGAGCTTCTCATTTAAAAAATAGTTGAAAAAATAGTTATGTTGAACACCGAACATCTACTTTCCTTTGAAATGATGAAGTTTCTGCAATTTGATTGAGTTTATTTTGTTTGTTTCACTTCAGTGCAATTCATTAAACAGGGCTGAATGTCTATAATGTTGAAAGCAATGTGTGGGCCACTCAGAGGATACCAAATGAGCCAGGTGTGGAAAATGGATTCTATCTCCTGGGCCACTCCAGTTGAATGATTATAGTTGCCTGAGGGGCTATCTTGAGAACACTGTGAAGCTGTGATTGGAATTATGGGAAACAGTGATATGATCCATGAATGATATCTGACTAAATTGGCAAAAGGGGAATCCCTGCACAAATACTGAGGGTTTGCTATGTTAGAATTTGATAGTTATTGTTCTTAGATAGTTATAGTCCACTAAACAAGAAAAGATTAATCCACATGGTTATTTGCCAGGGAGTCATTAATTGTTTAATGCAGAAATTAATTGTGTTGTTTTTTACCCGAACAGACTTAGCAGCAGAAAACAATAAGTAGACTTTTTCTTTTTCCCTATTCATAAGAAAGGTAACCAGGTTCCACTATCTTTGCAAATGTGGGAATCTTTGGTTCCTGGGGAAAAGTTACCATTTGTTTGTTTCTAAGCTATGTAGGGTTAGGCTGCTCTCAGCAACTTTCGTCTCAATGACAGACCCTTAACTAGTTCATTCAAGCAGGGTTACCCAAGAAGAATATAGGAATGGAGACTGATAATTAAGAGGAAAAATTGATTAGATGTTTGTATTTCTCCTCCTGAGGACATGGAGGAGTAAGAAATTTTGCAAAGGCCAGGATCTTCCATCTGTCCTTAAAAATTCCTCTGTTGGTATACAAAATACCAGAGCAGGTGTGGATGAGGAGGGTGTAGAACCATGGAAAATGACTCATGGCATGTTGCACCAAAAGTGGTCAATGGTACCTGAGAGCTAAGCAAAATCTCATATTTTGCACTTTAAATATAATATAGTGGAATAAGATCATCAAAATAGAGGCACAAAATTAAGTATGAAGGGGATTCAAGAAAGGTAGAAATATTTTAGTCTAATTTCACAGAGAATTTTATGTTGAAGAATAACTACAGCAGGTTACGTCGCAATGACTCATTTTGTATAAAGATATTTTCACAGCCTTGTCAAGTGATGCACTTAAGGAATCCTAACACCCCTTAAGAACTTGATGAAGAACTTGGGAAAATCAGCTTCTATTTAAGTCTTGGATTCCTTGTTATTCCAAGTATAGACTAACAGTGATAAGGCTCTGACCCTATAGTGCCATCCTTGCCTCTGATATGAAGTCACAATAAAATCAATATAAAAATCCTTAGATTGGAACACCCAAGTATGGTGCATTAGGACATTTTTTTTTTTTCACCATGATAGTACTTGGCAAAAAGTCATGGTTGGTTCAAATCTGGAAACAACTCTGTAATTTTTCAGCTCTGTCTAGGGAGCCTCCTAACTACCATCTCTGTGTTTTTGGTTCCATTCTTCAGACATTTTCTATTTCTCATATTTAGGAATACATTGCGTTTTAATTTGTTTCTAACCTATTTTACCCTGTGAGGATTTTATACCTTAGTTCATTTTCTTTACTATTTCTTTGGATCCTACATAACCCAGCATTCCTGATGATTTGGTTCCAATGTGCCTTCACATAACCTCGGTCAACTAAGGAGGTTCTGATATTGACTCAAAGCATTTGGTTCTACACCTGATACTTCTTCACTGGTCCACCAAGTGATGTATTTGTTTAGGTTTTAGGAAATGCAAGCTTCTATGCTGGATGTGTTCAACAACCTGAGGCTGGTATTAATTCCTGAGATGCAACTTGTATACCTCATATGATTCTGTATGAGAAGGTATATTTCAACTGCAGAAGAGAAAATATGTGTATTTTTCATCTTTACATGGAACAAGTTGTTCATAGAGCACTAAATTTAGAGCATCAGGTGATGTTGGTATAAAGAATGGAGACAATGGATCTGGGAATAATATTTAAAATAGATTAAATGAAACTGACTTTCTTACCTACTCTGTAAAGAATGTTAAATGGAGAACACAAGGCACTTGACTTCCTCAGGTCATTTTGTTGTAGATGTGTGTGTGTTTGGGGTAGAGCCGTAAACTTGATATCATATATTGCAGAGAGTTTTAGAATACTGTCTTTGGATTCAGTTGGGCAAAAATGGATTCAAATCCCAGTGGAAGAGTTACTGGCTGTGTGACCTTCTGTGTATTATTCAACCATTCTGAGGCACAGATCCTTCACCTGCCTAATGGAGATGTTAATGTCTACCATCTTCAATCACTGTCAAGAATTAAATAAAATACTGCCTGTAAAGTGACTATGAGAATGGCAGTTTCATAAAAAACTATACAATAAAAGATAGCTCCTGTTTTGATATCATCAATATAGTATTAGGAATAGTAGTAGTTTTAGAAGCAGTGGTTTTATTATTAAGTAATAGTAGTAGTGACAGTAGGTAAGAATCAGCCTTGCTTTGAGTTTGCAAATGTTAAGAAAATTATTGGCTATGTGGCTTTTTTCTTTCTTTAGGATTAAACTCGTTCCCAGAAGAAATGGCCATTTTATTAATACATTGCTTATGAGCCTTCATTGATACAATCTTACTGGAAAATAATCTGGAAAAATTTATTAACGTTAAAAATAATAGAGATTCTCTAACCTAGAAGTCGCATTTTGGGAAATTTCTCTTTCAAAAATAAAAGTAATAGAATATACATGTATAGGGCGCCTGGGTGGCTCAGTTGGTTAAGCGACTGCCTTCGGCTCAGGTCATGATCCTGGAGTCCCTGGATCGAGTCCCGCATCGGGCTCCCTGCTGCTCAGCGGGGAGTTTGCTTCTCCCTCTGACCCTCCCCCCTCTCATGTGCTTTCTCTCTCTCTCATTCTCGCTCTCTCAAATAAATAAATAAAATCTTTAAAAAAAAGAATATACATGTATATAATTATATAATATGTAAGTATATATAACTATATGCAGTTTTTTGGTGCTAATACTGGTGATATTGGGGGGCAAACCAGGAATAGAGTTGGGAGAGGTTGATCATTTACTTAACTTTTTTTATTAGGTTTAAACACAACTTTTACTATATTTGTAATTTACTGCAGTTGTAGAAATATTGCAAATTTCAGGAGTCACTTTATGCTTTATAAGCATAAAGCACAAGTACTTTGTAGAGGTCACATATCTTCTGTAGACTTCACTTTGTTTAGGGAACATCTAAGAGAGTGGGGGGAAAAGACCTGAAAGAAGAAATGGTGGAAAATGAGGCAAATCCTTAGCTCTAGAATATACAAAAGTTCTAAGTATAAACATACTTAGTTTCATATATACATACTTTAGTTTCAAGTATATATATGCTTGAGTAGGGCAGGAGCAGGGTGAGTTATGTTAAAGAGCCCATAGACATGGAATGAACAGAGAACAAAAGAAAGTATTTGAACTAAAAAAACACAAAACCTGCACATATCCTACTTGGACCCAATTAAACATTATTTCAAAGGTATTGCCCAAGTATCTACTGTGGAAAGTCAGTTCACAAAACCATGAAGTCATTCCTTCAGGAAAATTCCATTTTATTTTATTTTATTTTATTTTATTTCTCTATGTTTGAAAATTCCATTTTAGATTAGAATTGTCTTTCCTCTCATAGCTTCTTAACTCAATGAATCCCATTTTTTTTAAAAAAGATTTTATTTATTTATTTGAGAGAAAGAGCACGAGCAGGAGGAGGGGCAGAGGAAGAAACAGACTCTGCTGAGCAGGGAGCCAGTCACAGGGCTCAATCCCAGGACCCTGAGTTCATGACCGGGGCCAAAGGCAGACACATAACCGACTGAGCCACCCAGGTGCCCCAGTGAACCCCAGTTTTTGTTCTGGGCGTTGCTGCACTGTGGTCAATGCCAAGGTTTTCTATTTTTGTTTTTTAATTCTATGATTCTGGTTTGTTTTGTTTTGTTTTTTGAGAGGGGGAGGGGCAGAGGAGGAGAGAGAGAGAGAGAGACTCTTAAGCAGCCTCCATGGCCAACGTGGAGCCCAATGTAAGACTCAGTCTCACAGCCCTGAGATCATGACCTGAGCCAAAATCAAGAGTTGGACACATAATTGACTGAGCCACTCAGGGACCCCTATGATTCCATTTTTTTTTAAATTATCTATTTATTTATTTTTAGTTGAAGTATAATTGCCATTCAATGTTATATTAGTTTCAGGTGTACAACATACTGATTTGACAAATCTATAAATTATGTAATGCTTACCACTATAATTGTAGTTATCATCTGTCACCAAGGTTAATATAGTATTATTGACTATATTCCCTTTGTTGTACTTTTCATCCCTGTGACTGACTTATTTTATAACTGGATGTTTGTACCTCTTAATCCCCTTCACCCTAAATGTAAGATCTGGAACCATAAAACTCCTAAAAGGAAACATAGGCAGTAACCTCTTAGACATTGGCGTTGGCAACTTTTATCTGGATGTGTCTCCTCAGGCAAGGAAAACAAAAGCAAAACTAAACTATTGGGACTACATCCAACTAAAAGATTTTTGTACAGCAAAGGAAACCATCAACAAAATGAAAAAGCAATCTACTGAATGGGAGAAGATATTTGCAAATGATATACTGGATAAGGGGTTCATATTCAAAATATATAAAAAGCTCACATAACTCAACAACAACAAAAAAAAATAATCCAATTAAAAATGGCAGAGGACCTGAATAGACATTTTTCCAAAGAAGACATACAGAGGGCCAAAGAACACATAAAAAAAATGTTCAACATCACTAATCATCATAGAAATGCACATCAAAACCACAATGATATATCACCTGATACCAGTCAGAACTGCTAGTTCAAAAAGAGAAAGAAATAACAAATGTTGGCAAGGATGTGTAGAAAACAGAACCCTCATGTATTATTGGTGGGAATGTAAATTGGTGCAGCTACTATGGAAAACAGTATGGAGGTTCTTCAAAAAATTAAAAATAGAAATACCACACAATCCAGTAATTCCACTGCTGGGTGTTTACCCAAAGAAAATGAAAACAGTAATTCAAAAAGATATATGCATTCCTATGTTTATTTCAGCATTATTAACAATCCAGGATATGGAAGCAACCTAGGTGCCCCTCAGTAGATGAATGGATAAAGAAGATGTCACACACACACACACACACACACACACACACACACACACACACACAATGGAACATTACTCATCCATAAAAAATAAGATCTTGACAAGGTTTTAAACAGTCACCAGTAATTTGAACACAATGAGTTGTTACTATTTTAGAAAGTTTCAAATGAGCAGTTCAAAATGTTATATTTTATTCCAATTATGTTCATTTTAACTTGGTGGTTATGCACGTTATTTCAGAAAATTATGAAGATAGTTACTAACAGCTTTTTTCAATTGTTGCTACAATTTGTTTACTTTATAAACTAAACATGTGTAATCCTATGATTTTTTCCCAATTTTTTGGGAGATATTTTGCTGACCTGTGATACCCAAAATACGGCAATCCTTTTTTTTTTTTTTTAGTTTTAAAAGTCAGAAAGTATAAGTTCTCTAAATTTATTCTTAATTTTCAAAATTATTTTGGCTATTCTAGTTCCTTTGCATTTTTTAAATAGGTATTTTTGGAGCAGGTTTAGGTTTACAGCAAAATTGAGTAAAAGCTATAGGACAGTCCTTAATGGGAATATTCCTTAGGCTGTTTTGGCTAGATGGCTAGAGAATTAGTATGAGTAACTGGTAATTAAACCTACTGACATTTTTACCCATGTATAATCAAAATTTAACCAATCATGGGCAGTTCTTTTAAAGTAAATTATAACCCTTTGAGGTTTTTATTTTATTTTATTTTTTAAGGAGCCTCCACACCTAACATGGGACTTGAACTAACAACCCTGAGATCAAGAGCCACATACTCTACCCACTGAGCCAGCCAGGCACCCCAACTTTTCAAGTTTTAATAGAGATTTTGAGAAGCCAATTATAGTCACAGAAGATGAAAATGGAAGTTTTAGATTTGGTATATATTTTATATAGACACTAAACATTAAGTTATGATTTATTATAACAAAAAACCCTGATAGCAAGTATCAGACTCTTAATTACAGAAATTACAAAAAACAAGGCAAAGCCTGATAAAACAAAATATTTTGGTTTATACTTAATGCTGCAATGTAAGTCAGAGAAACAATATATCTTAAATATAGTCTCCCATCATGAAAAGAAAGGTCTGTTTGTTGTTAACGCCTCAGGGCTCTGCATAAGCCTGCTTTTCTACTTACCTATGGCTTCCATAACCAGCCTCTTGTTGATGATTTCTAAATTGACATTCAACCAAATAGTCATCTGAGCTTTGGATTCATGTCTAGCTCTCTTCTGGGCATTTCTAGTTCAACAGTATCTAAACTTTAACATAACCTGACCTCCCAACCCTGCCACTTGCACTAATGTGCTGACACTCCAATAGTTGCTACTTGATGGAAATACCACCAACGTGCAACGTATCTCTCAAGGCATATACTAAAGAGAAAGCATCTTCTTCACCGCCAACATTCAACTGAAGTGATCAACCATCCTGACTGAGGGGTTTCCTGAGACATGAGAGTTTCCGTGAAAGCTGAGAAACTCCTGGCACTAACCTGAGGAGTACCAGGTGTGGGAATCCCTTCTTACCATCGTAAATCCTTCCCTTAGTTCAAGCCTAGATCTCTAGAACAGCACCATAGTGGTTTTTCAAATCATTCTCCAGTTTGCCCTCAGGGTGACATTTCTAAAATGCAAATATCCTTTGAACTACACTTTCTATTGTGTCTCAACTCTTTTTCACTACACTCTCATATCCAACTAATAGTGTACTGCATTAAATTTTTACAAGTCTATAAGTCTCTCAAGTGTCAGAACTATGCATTATTTGTCTGCATATATCCATCACCTACCACAGTGACTTGTGTAAAGCACATGCTTAATAACTACTGTTTGGATGGCTAAGCAAATGAAAAATACCTGTCACTCTGTTTAAAATCCTTCAGGGACTAACGATCCTCAATAAAGAGTCTAAAGGCATGCAAAGCCCTCCACACTCCAGATGACACGTCTCTCCTCACCTCTTGCCATATGTACTTCACATTCTCTCATTTACTGCCTAAATTTTGTGAACTATGTTTTTAATTGTTGTCTTTCTACTTCCATCTCTTCACCTAGATGATTCCCACTCGTTCTTCCTGATTCATCTACGTACCACCTCTTCCAAGAAGCCATCCCTGGCACCCCCATTTACCCACGTCTCTCTTCTCTTGTTCTATATTATACCTCATTGACTATTGTTAGAGTGTTTTATCACATGCATTTGTGATCTTCTCTTTATTTATTTTTCCATATTCCCCATAAAATTATGACCTTTGCCAGGATAAGGACTTTATATTTTTCAGTCTTGGACTCCACTGCCTAATGCAGTCTGTAATAAAGGTTAGATATTAAATAAACTTGCTGAATGAGAATAGACAGTAAAAACAGAAATCATAGAAACTAAAACTTCAATAGTAATCAGAGGGAATAAAAATAATATGAATAAATGTTACTTAAATTGTAATTTAATATCCAGTTGATCCTAGAATATCTTTTTCACTTTATGGGCCTTCATATAAAATCAACAAAACTTTCAAAAATTTGGATTATTTCTGCTTTTGAGAGGTATAGCCTTCCAATCTATCGCATTAATTTTTTACATTCATTCATTAATTCCTCCCTCCCTCCATCCATCAATTCAACCATTCATCCAATTCATATGTTGAAAAATATATGTTGGGGTGCCTGGGTGGCTCAGTCAGTTTAGCCTCTGCCTTCAGCTCAGGTCATGATCCCAGAGTCCTGGGATTGTGTCCCACATCGGGCTCCCTGGTCAGCAGGGAGTCTGCTTCTCCCTTTCCCTCTGCTGCTCTCTTTCTTTCTCTCTGTCAAATAAATAAATAAAATCTTTTTAAAAAAGAAAAATACATGTTGAATGAATTCTATGTGTCAGGCATTCTGCTAGGTTTTCAGAATAGAGCAGTGGAGCTAGACCAACCAAAGGCCCTATTCTCAAGAAGCTTACATTCTAGAGAGGAGAACAGGCTATAAAAAGCACAAACCTGTACCCCTGAAACAAGTAATACATTATATGTTAATAAAAAAATGTTTTAAAGAGGCACATATATATGAAACAGGATAATTCCAGATAGTAATGAGTGCTCTTAAGAAAATAACTTTGACCGTAAACACAAAAGGTTCTACTCACATATTGAAAGTAAAAAGAAAGATCAAGTTGGTATTTTTTTTTTAAGATTTTATTTTTAAGTAATCTCTACACCCAATGTGGGACTCAAACTCACAACCCTGAGATCAAGAGTTGCACGCTCTACCAACTGAGCCAGCCAGGCACCCCTCAAGTCGGCATTTTTATGTTACAAGAATGCTAACATCAAACAAGATTTTTTTTTATGGGCATATAAAAGAAATTATGGATTTTTTTTCTCTCACTTTTTTTGTGATAAAGTAATTTTTACCATAGCTCAAAAAAATTCTTGACTTTTTAAAAAACAGTTTGGTACATTACCAAAATTAAGCCCCAAAGATGGCTGATTTTAAAATTATTTTCTAAGGTGAATGAACATGTAAAAAATGGAACAGAAATTCCATCCGGCCTACCAGCCATCAGCCCTGATGTTGGCTGTATGCCCTGTATTGCTTTCTAAACATAGGCAGCTGGGGCATTCTAAAAGACTAGAAATGATAAATGGGGTAGACACTGCTTAAGGTCTTTGTAAAGTTTAATGAAAGATTTATCTCTTGAGGGTAATGTTCCTCTTTCTTTTACTGAAATGAGAGTTTGATAACCTCTCATTGTGCTTTTGATAAATTACACCTCACAGTCATAACTAAAATGACTAAGTGGAAAAAAATTTAAAAATAGCTAAGCAAGATCTAGTTAACACCAAATGGTTTAATACTTAGTATCTACAAAACTAAGCTTGGCATTTGAAATATTTTTAATTCTCAAGCCGAGAAATCTATGATTCAGTAATTTAACAATTACTGGAAGACCCTTTAATGGCCCAGAGAAACTATGCCAATTACAGCCATAAGGATGGGAGATTATGACTTAGAATTTATAGGGAAGTATGGCATTCTAATCTACAATCACAAAGGATGTTTCCTTGTCAGAATATGCCATTACTGTTGTTCAAGCCATTAATAATTTAATTTCAAACTCAACAGGTTTGAATGGGTTTATATCCATATATACCTACATGCCCAAAAATTGAGAAGACAATTATCTAGCCCTATAAAAATCAAAGAAAAACAAACCAATTCAGATAGGTTATTTAACTCGAAGAAAAATGAATGTTTTCCCAATATATTGAATATTTTCCCCACACATTAGGAATTGAAAGTTTATTTTTGAAACTCAATATATCCAGGAACATTTAAGATGAATGGTTAGAAAAGGAGATAATCCTCAGGATGTCTATAGAGGTTAAAAAAATATGTCATAAATATTTAAGATGTTCTCAAATGATGGGTTAGAAATGGAGTTGTCTGCTAGGTGTGAAGAGCATTTCTCTGGGGTTTATATGATGGTGGGCAACTGCTCCCTCTCATTTTCCCAGCTGATGTTCCAGAGCTGGTTAGATTCAGGTGGAACTTCCTTTCACCCTAGAAATTCTGTTAAGAACAGCACATGCACAGCTACCATTGTTCATATTTTTAAACCCTTTAATTTTTTATTACAAAACAAATCCATATTTGAGGTAAAAAAATCAAAGAACACATAAACATACAAAGTAAAAAAGGAAATGCCTCCAACTCTCCCCACTGTATCATCCCAACTTGTCTCCCCAAAGCCCCGCCCCTACATACTCACACCAACACACCTCCACTCGCATTTGCCCATAACAACTGTAACATACACTACATGCATACAGTAAGTGTATAAGATACTAAAATGTAAATAAAAATATTTATGGATAATTAAACATGTTCATTCTAATCTTAATATTATCAAACATTTAAATATACAGTTATGTAATATAATTAAATAAACACAAATATATTTGTAATACATTATAGTCAAATATAAAAAATATATAATTATATACCTTGTGTAATTATATAAATTATGTATATTTTATGTAATTTGTAAAATTATATAATTACATAACTTAGTAAATACATTATCACTATGATATAGTAGGTTATGTATACTCTATATACTATATACTTTTGTAGGATACATATAAAAACAGGACCCCATCATACACTCAACTTCATCTTGTTGTTATGTATTTATTACCTTCATTTTTCTTAACAATCCATCCCTGTTGCCTCTCCTTATTCTACCTCATGGTGTTTCCTCACCTAGCTGCAACAGAGCATATATTCAACTTTGCATTGTTGAACATGTACAACGATTCATCATTTCTTTTTTTTTTTTTCGATTCATCATTTCTTATAACTTCCATCCCAGCTGTTGTGCGGGCCTGTGCACGTATGCCAGTAAAGATATTCTATAGATCTTTTGGATGCTAGTGAGTGACTTTTCTATTTGAGGTAAAAGTATTAGGAGCAGGTTTGAAAGCAGTCTTTGCCTTAACTGGGTTTCTCCAACACATTATTAGGCTTGCTAAAGAGAAAAACAGTCTGATTATACAAACCTGGACAAATAGCATGTCTAACAAACAGATGAATTTCTATGAAATGATCCGCAAATTCTGTCCAAGCGTTCATTCTGTTCACATGGAATCACACCTTCCATCCCTCAAACCTGACTCAATATAAATCTCAGACGCTTGAGTGCAAATAAGTTTCAAGTGTCTTATTGAAAGCAAGTTTTCCATTTACTTCTTTGAGTCAGGAGTGATCCACAAATGGAGTGCTACTCTAAGATGTTATCTGGTTATTCCTTATGAAGCATTTTAAGAATGATTTTAAAAGATAAATGCCATCATTTGTGGCAGAATCAATGACTCCTTTCAAAGCCTGACTAAGCCAGACAATTTTGCAATTAGCGAAGGCTCTCTGTATTCATGAGAAGCAGAGGTGCTCTGTGCTTAGAGAGGGAAAGGAAAGGGAAGTCCCTACTCTGTAGCTGTTAAAACAACACAGCTGAACGTACACGGCTGAAGCGGACTATTCATTTCCTCTGATTATCTCTAAAAATTAAACAGGACAGCTGGCTTCACTTATGATAAAAGAGCCAACTTCAAAAAGAACTATACGTTTTCCGCCACACACTAGCTACTTGTTTTGCTTCTGGAGTAATAAGTGATAGCTGGGCTCATTTTCCATTATCCTTTCTTGGCAATAACGTGGACAAAGGAATATAGAAAACAATCCTTTTCTTGGTTACGATATTGCTGATGGGCTCTTTTTAAAGGGCAAAATGCTGTATCCATAGTGAGGAGCACTGGCTCTGTTTAATGCCTTTCCCAAGCCTTGGGTTTGTGAGTTGTATTGAAAGATTTAAGTATTGAAGAATTCTTGGAGGTTATGTCAGTGGACTAAAACCACTAAGGTGGAAGGGTTTAGTCCCTCATATGTAAACAATATACGCTCATACATGTTACAACTGGACTGAAATAATGATAATAAGAAGTCATTCCTCCAGAGAATCCAAACTAGGCAACATGCCTGCACTAGCACTTTAGCAAAGCAGTCTAATATGGCCCAGGTTGCCAAGAGGGAATATAAATAAAAGCTTGATGTAAAAGAGCCCTTTCTTTTTGTGCTTCTGGGAAATAACTAGACACGTTGGAACTCTGCCTAGAAGGCAGAGGACAGAACAGAATAGAGAGCCAGACAGTTTGGGAAAGGACTTTTAGTCCGTACTCATCTTTTAACCAATATTTAACAATTTCATTGATTGCATCGCTTATCCTTAAAAGTATCCACTGTGTTCTGGCTGTAAGAACCAGAGCTATCTAAGACACGGCACTGCCACTCCCACTCTCCCCCATCTCAATGATTTTGGCTCAAGATTGACGAGATCCACACTTTTAGATAACTTACACCTTCCTAATAGTAAAAACAGTAATGATTATGTCCTACAATTGTCAGGAGTAGAAATTAGAGAAATTAGAGTAACTGGAACACAGATCAGGAGAGGGCGAACTAAAGCCCACGAGCTAAACACAGGCACCACTTGTTTTGAATGGCCTGAAAGCTAAGAATGATTTTCACATTTTTAAATAGTCGGAAAGAAATCAAAAGAAGAATCAAATATTCTGACATGTAAAAATTATATGAAATTCAAATTTCAGTGTCCATAGATTAAGTTTTCTTGGTACGGGGCTGCACCCATCATTTACATATTATGAATTGACAAGTTGTGACAGAGGCCACATGGGCCACAAAGCCTAAATTATTTACGATCTCTTCTATTTTAGGTAAAACCCGCCAACCTCTCACACAAATGATGCTCATTAAATGGTAGCTACTGTTAGAATATCCAAGCTGCTGAGTGATGATTGAAACATCATCTTCAACATGGGTAGAATGAAACAGAGAGAACATCTGGAAAAAACTGGAAGTTTTCTATCAGTTAAAGGTCCCAAACACAGATATCTCTGAGGATCAGGTGGAGAAGGTAAATGAGTAGAGTGAATCAGGTCAGAGAGATAACGGTGGTCCTGGGTTCTGGTGACCTACCTCAATATCCACATGTGGCAGCCAATAATCCTGGCAACTACTCAATGGAAATACAGGTTTAGGATTGCCTGAGAAGTTGAGCTGGAAGTTATATTTTTATGTGAAATTTGCTGGCGACCAACTAAATTTTTCTTTAATTGCTATTCAACAAAGCCTGGAAGAAACAAACTGTCAATATGCCAGATGCAAGCCTATAGTAAAAAAAAAAAAATAATGCAAGGTATGATATGAAAAATAAGCAATAGCCCCCAAATTGACAAGATTATAATTTTTCTTTGAAATACTTTCTGAGAGGGGCGCCTGGGTGGCTCAGATGGTTAAGCGTCTGCCTTCGGCTCAGGTCATGAT
Organism: Callorhinus ursinus; assembly: GCF_003265705.2. Classification (NCBI taxonomy): domain Eukaryota; kingdom Metazoa; phylum Chordata; class Mammalia; order Carnivora; family Otariidae; genus Callorhinus; species Callorhinus ursinus. Next base: position 29,905,405 of record NW_027397077.1, on the reverse strand, counting down.
CCCAGGGTCCTGGGATCGAGTCCCGCATCGGGCTCCCTGCTCCTTGGGAGCCTGCTTCTCCCTCTGCTTCTCTCTCTCTCTCTGTCTCTCATGAATAAATAAAATCTTTAAAAAAAAAAAAAAGAAATACTTTCTGAGGTCAACATAGCTTTGGTCATATAATAAGATTTAAAACATCTCTCCAGTCCCCCATTTTTTCCTTTTTCCTAGAGAGGCATTTTTGTCTTAGAAATATACAAACACAGGAGCAGTTGGGTGGCTCAGTCAGTTGGGCATCAGGCTCTTCATTTTGGCTCAGGTCGTAATCTTGGGGTCCTGGGATGGAGCCCCTGCATCAGTCTTTGCACTGGGCATGGAGCCTGCTCAAGATTCTCTCTCTCCCTTTCCCTCTGCCCCTCCTCACCCTCCCTTCCCCTCTCTAAAAGAAAGAAAGAAAGACATATACAAACACAGATATGGTCATAATATATATTTTTCCTTTCCACCTTTTTGAAATTCCTGATATCTTTCATTTTCTTCCATAAGACTGCAAGTTCTCTGACTATAGGTATAGAATTTGCCGAATTTCCAACACCTAGATAGTGCTCAGCACATGAGGTGATTATAGATGTCTACTGAGCAAAATTTAAATAAATAATAATAACTAATGTCCTGTTCCATTTATCAAAGTCTCCAGTATAAATACGTCAACCCAAAGTGTCAGGACTGATGTACAAAAACAATGGTCATTATACTGAACAGTTCTGATGCAAATATGTGATTTTTGGATTACCGCAGCAAAACATAGTATTACTATGTCACTTCTCTTTATAAACAGAATAGAGAATATATGTGCAACACCTACTGGGTACATTTTTCCCCAGTGTCTAGCCTAGTAGAATATCTATGTACTGTAGATATATAAATGTCAAACACTCACTGAGAAACAGCATGGTTCATGGAAGCATTAGTAAGAGATATGTTTTTGTACTTCAAGATTTTATTGTAATTCACTATACAACACAGCTCTTCAAATTGCCAGGGAAAAAGTTATATTTTTCTCTTGAAATAGAGGTTGGAAATGATACATTTGTAATCATCTGTGTACATAAAGCTACTTATTCACCATAGGCATAAAATATGTGTGTACTCTTGCTTATTAAGCTCTCAAAGCCTACAGAAATCCTTACGAATGCTGTTGGCAAACAGGGAAGCAACATGGTCTAGGGTAGGGATATGGAATCGTTACCCTCACCACTGCTTTCTTTCCTTTCCCACAAAATCTTTGATCTTAAGTAAGGTTTTTCTATCCCTGGTGAGATTTCTCTTAAGTCCTTCAAGAAATAAATATTTGCTAGGCTATTCTAATATTTTATTAAATGAGACTATAGCATTTGCTTTTAAATGTGTAAAGCATTTTGACTCTTACCAATATGTATTTATAATCTCTACATATAAAAATTATTTAAAGGCATATGGAAATGAATTTACTCCAGGAGAAGTAGGTATTTGCCATGTTGTAAATTTTCCAAATACTACTGTGGAATGAGTCACTGTTAAGTAAAAGGTGAGTATGAGGCTATTTCTGAATAAATTACATGTCTAAAAAGTTTTAATGTTATGCATGTCAAAAACAAATGTTGAAAGACATTTTTGTTAATGTCTCAATTTATACCCTAATTATATGCCTTTAAAATGTGTTTAATATATGTTGAAATGCTTTATAAATATTAACACTTATAGGGCAGCTTTCTGTGGGTATTATAAAAAGACTCTGTAGTGTAATTTCTCAGAGCTCAGCAAGACGCTAAAAATTGTGTCTTCATAATGATATTCTGCATCTGCCTAGGATCCTTTGCTTAAGGATATCAGAGAGCTTTACTTAATATTAAGTGATTAAATCATACAGTACCCTTGAGTGACAAGTTTAATTATACCCATTTCCAGAAAGACAGTATGCTGAAAAACTATTAATCTACAAACCAAGGTTATCCAGATAATCAAGACCAGAAGGTCATTCCGCTGGGATATCCATACCTCCTCCAGTGGCTAGCTCCCATATGGAAGTGAATTGTCAGACTTGGGGCTTTGCCAATTTCTTCAGCATATATATAAAACTGAATGTCATCACTAGTATTTCAAGCAAGTAGTTCATCTTCGGAGGTTTATTAACACCTACTAGCAACTCTGATTCAACAACTGTTGCAGTTTTTTAGAGAAAAAAAATAATAAAAGTATCAAGCTAATGTTCTTTGTTAAAAAAACACTAAAAATCATGCCAATCATGTAGTAATTTGAGAAAGGAAATTCTAACTATATTTCTATGTGCATATTCATTGTATAACAAAATGCCCACACACATGGACAATTCACACACAGAAGTTCCCGGACATTTTGTTCCTTCAACGAGTGCTGCTCCTTCTACCCCTAAGAGCTAAGACTCCCACCTAGATTTCTGCCCCTGCCTTTTCTTTTCTGCTTCACTCCCTGGCATGAAAATATGTTGTTTTCAGGTGTGAGAACCATCTTGTCTGTAGTCCTAAGTAGACAGGTATGAGAAACAATGGTCAATGCATGAAAAAATGGTAAAACTGAAAGTCAGCAATAGCCTGAATCTTTTTTTTTCATTAGTTTTCAGAGATAGAATGTAGTGATTCATCAGCTGCATATAACGCCCAGTGCTCATTACATCATGTGCCCTCCTTAATGCCCATCACCCAGTTACCTCTTTCCCCCCCACCCACCTCCCCCTCCAGCAACCCGCAGTTTGTTTCCTAGAGTTCAGAGTCTCTTATGGTTTGCCCCCCTCTCTATTTTCATCTTATTTTATTTTTCCTTCCCTTTCCCATGTTTATCTGTTTTGTTTCTTAAATTCCACATTAGAGTGAAATCATATGGTATTTGTCTTTCTCTGACTGACTTTTTACTTAACATGATACCCGCTAGTTTCAACCACATTGTTGCAATGGCAAGATTTCATTCTTTTCAATGCTTGAGTAATATTCCATTGTATATATGAACCACATCTTCTTTATCCATTCATTTGGATGGACATCTGGGCTCTTTCCATAGTTTGGCTACTGTGGACATTGCCCCTATAAACACTGGGGTGCATGTGCCCCTTCAAATCACTATTTTTGTAACCTTTGGATAAATACCTAGTAGTGCAACTGCTGGGTGGTAGGGTAGCTCTAACTTTTTGAGGAACCTCCATACTGTTTTCCAAAGTGTCTGCGCCAGTTGGCATTCCCACCAACAGGGTAAGAGGATTCCCCTTTCTCCGCATCCTTGCCAACAGCTGTTGTTTCCTTAGTTTTAATTTTAGCCATTCTGACCAGTGTGAGGTGGGATCTCACTGTTTTGATTTGTATTTTTCTGATAGCAATAGCCTAAATCTTAATGTCATTGCTGAGTTCCCAGATCATCCCTGAGATCAATTACTTCCTAACGTTTTGTAAACTATAAACATGCTTATGGCTTAATTGCTTTTTTTGGGTAACCTGCAGCCGAATACATGCCCAACCAATACACATTTTATCCTATTGTCCTTGTTCATTATCTTTGTAACATTTCTCCCTATATGAAAGTATCTTATTTTATTTATAAAGCTACTCCCTGGTTTTATTTTCTTTCTCTCCCTGCACCAAAACAGAAGCTGCACAAAAGGAATTCTTACTGTCTATTAATGGCTGTATCCACATAACATATATTCTTGGGCACCTTGAAGGCTATGATACATAGTTCTGAAAAATGAATACGTATGTGAGTGAGTGAACAAACATGTTAAATATCTTACATCTGTCCAATTACTGAAACATCACAAACTGCCTTCAGTTTGCATAAGTGGCTACTGGATTTCTACAAATTTGTGTTTTTTTTTTAATATTCTGTAAAGAAAAGATATTTATCTAATTTCTCCACAAAAAAAAAAAATTGGCATGGAGTATCCTCACTGCCTCTGCCTTACTTCACTTTTCATCATGATGAGGCCGGTTCTGAGAGTGTTGGCAAAAGCTATAGGCTAGGGCTTGCTGAGATGACAACGCCAAAAGAACAAGGCAGGAAGGAACAAACCCCCTTTCACCTCCACCTGCCTTTCAGTCTTCCCTTCCTCTAATGGCAAATGTAACAGGGAACTCGCTGGAAAAGCAGAAGTATAACATTCAGCACCCCATTTCCAGCATCAAAAAGGAGAGTATGGAAATATAGGTTAGGGACTGAGAGAAAATAGGTTAGCATGTAGCAAAAAACCCATTAACTGTGTCTCATGGAATCATGTACCTTATCATTCATTACAGGGTGATGCAGGTCTGTCTTCTGCTTAATATCTTTCAGGAGCTTTCTATTCCCTTTGAATAGCTTTCAAGCTATTTAGCACTACAGACATAAGCCTTTATGACTTAGCTCCTGGCTTCCTGTCTACCCCCATCTCCAACCAACCTCCTAGATTCTGACCTTAGGAAGAGTTTGCCTCAGTTCTCATAGTAGCAGGTTTTCTCAAACCTTTGTGTGTTTGAATAGTTTCTTCAAAAATCTGTTATTCTACTCTTCTGTCTACACTGGGCTAATTCTTACTCATGTTTGGGCAGGCCTTTGAACTTCTCTAAATCTTTGCTTTCTAACTTTGCCAAATGGGAACGTCACTAGATTCTATTACATAAGATGGTTAGTAAATCAAATAATACAGGTAAACTATCAGTACCCACCAGCACATAGCTCACACCAAATGGGTACCTATTCTTATTGTTATCATTGCTTTTCATAACTCTACCAAAACATCCCTTTCTCTCACAAACCTTAATACCCATGTGTGCAATTCCTCAGTGATCCCATAACAAGGAAACCTACTGCACTGCTTTAGAATCCCTGGTTTATTCATCTGTCTTTCCCTGTAAACTATAAAATTATTGAAGGCAATGGCAATATCTTTCATATCTTTAACTCTGTGCTTAACACAGTGCACAGCAGAAAGTAAGTTTTCAAGGACAATTAATTCAATGAAAAAAATGTTCTTTTACACAAATTTGATTTAATATTGATTTTGCTGACTACTTTGCATAAAGACAATGTTAACATACACACGTGCGTGTGTGCACACACCCAGGAAGCAGATGAATTGCTATTTAGACAACTGCCACAGCAACTTATTTCATCGGAAAGATTCAAACCATCCCTTATAGTTGCTAACCATAAATTATCTATTAAATTTGTCAAAGCAAAGTCCTCATATTTAAAATATTTAGTAGGTGAAAATTATTCATATGAGCTCTGTCTTAGCCTAAGTTCCACGGCCACCTCCCTCAAAGCAGAAACAGAGACACCAGCTTGGGTAAGTGACCCCAAGGAACAGGAATGGGGAGATGGAGAACGTGAAACTGGGAAAGTGTGAGTCAATATAGGGTGGCAGACCTGAGCTGTTGTGGGCAACTGTGGCTCATTCCCCCCAGGGGACACCTGCAGGGGTCATATAAAATGCAGCTCAGAGGTCTCTACCTAAAGGGCAAAATAACATATTATTTATCCACGGCTCTCACCCCCAGTGATCAAGGGTAGACCCAGGAGGTGCTAAGGACATCACACTGCCTGATTTTGAATACTTCAGAATGGCTGAGTGGTTTCCCACAGACATCATGGTAAGAAGCGACAGAAAACTGCTAGGGCGGAGAGCAAGAGATACCGGGCACAACTGGGAGTGGCGGCATTGGGTTACACCTGCCTGCAGATGGTTGCCACAGCAACTGCAAGAGTAAAAAAAAAAAGTCTGAGAAAATACCACTTGTGTCTTTTTTTTTTTTTTAAGATTTTATTTATTTGAGAGAGAGAGAATGACAGATAGAAAGCACGAGAGGGAAGAGGGTCAGAGGGAGAAGCAGACTCCCTGCTGAGCAAGGAGCCCGATGTGGGACTCGATCCCGGGACTCCGGGATCATGACCTGAGCCGAAGGCAGTCGCTCAACCAACTGAGCCACCCAGGCACCCCCACTTGTGTCTTAATCAAGCTGAAATATATATCTTTTTAAATGTGCTATGTTCACCTTAATATTATGAACTGCTTAAAACATACCATTTAAAGAACTTGTAAATAACTGCTTTTCACGCAGCAATCTGGAAACATTGGATTATTTACTCTTTTTCTCATTGCTAATTGGATGGTATCTTAACAATGTAAGAAGCACAAAACATTTTAGGGAATTTTTGATAGATGGAAAGCCTTCATGTGGAAACCTGAATCATTAAGCTAATTGATACTCTGTTTTAACTGAGAATTGACATTTCTCCTACTTCTTTTAAAAACAAGTGACTTCCGAGCAGAGGCCGCTGGGAAGATGGCGGAGTAGGACGTCCCTGGGCTCACCTCTTGCCACGTGGCCGCCTAGAGAGCACCCACGGCGGCACAAATAATCCAGAAAGCAGCCCGAAAACTGGCAGAACAGACTCTCTGCAGCCCGGCATAGACAAGAGGCCACAGCGAAGCAGATCCACCCCCTCCGATGGCTCTTGGCAAGATCCCATCAAAGTGGTGCCACAAGCCTGGCAGTGTGCCCGTGGCCCAGACAAGGGTCAGCACCACTCCAAAGTGAGTCCTGCCCCAGGGAGAGGGGAAGATACACACACTAGTCTGACTTTGACCCCAGCAGGGGGCTGGGGGCAGGCAGTGGGTCTGATTGCAGGCCCCACCCACCAACAAAAGCTTCTCAGGGGACTACACAGGGACAGTGCCTGCAGTTCGGTGCTACTGCATCTCTGGCACATGCCTGGTCTGACTCAAGTCCGAGGCAGCCCCGTACCAGCCCACTAACACCACTGGCATCAGACTCTGCCCACAACAGGCAGAGAGCCACTGCAGACAACAGGACTGAAGGCAAACACATCCCAGCCACAATGGTAGGACACCCCCTGGAGGAACACACATAGGAGACACCCCCTGAAGCACCAGGTTCTGGGGAACAGACATTGCACTGCAGGACCTCTTCTTCATAAAGCCACTACTTTCAAGGCAGGACACGTAGCTGACTTTCCTAACACAGAGAAACAGACAACACAAGAGGCAGAATGAGGAGACAGAGGACTATGTCCCAAATCAAAGAACAGGACAAAATCAGAGCGGGAGACCTAAGCAAGACGGAGATAAGTAATATGTCTGATAGTGAATTTAAAGTAACGCTCATAAAGATACTTGCTAGAATTGAGAAAGGAGTGCAGGACCTCCATGAGACCCTCCACCAAGAAACAGAAGATGTTAAAAAGAACCATTAGAGCTATTGGACTCAATAAATGGAAATAAAAATAGACCATCTGGAATAAATAGCAAGGAAGAGGAAGTAGAAGAAAGGGTCAGCCACCTGGAGGACAGAGTCATGGAAAGTAATCAAGCCAAGCAGATGAGAGGGGGAAAAAATATGCAAAATGAAAATAGACCCAGGGAACTCAGCAACACTGTCAGGCATAACAGTCGCATGATAGGGATCCCAGAAGGAGAAGAGCGAGAAAAGGGGGCAGAAGATTTGTCTGAAGAAATAATAGCTGAAAACTTCCTGAATCTGGGGAAGGAAAGAGAAATGCAGATCCAGGAGGCACAGAGAGGCCCCAACACAACCAACCCAAAGAAGTCTCCGCCAAGACCTGAAGTAAATAAGATGGCCAAAAGTAGTGATAAAGAGAGAATTTTAAAAGCAGCAAGAGAAAGGAAAGCAGGTACATACAAGGGAAACCCCATACAGCTATCAGTGGTTTTTCAGCAGAAACTCTGCAGGCCAGAAGAAAGTGGCATGATAAATTCCAACTGCTAAAAGGAAAAAATCTACAACCAAGAATACTCTATCCAGCAAGGCTTTCATTTAGAATAGAAGGAGAGATCAAGTTTCCCAGAAAAACAAAAATTAAAAGCAAAACCAGCCACATCCCTGTCACACACGATGCCATCAGCTTGTGGGTCCCAAATTCACAGTCCAGCCGCCTTCCTGCCCAAGTCAGCATGCATGGCCTGGCACCTGCTCAATGCCAAGTCAACACGCCTTCACCTCAGATTGCCAAGGGCTCAAATTGACATTCTTCCCCTCAAATTCCAGCCCCTGTGCTCAAGTTTGTGCACAAAAGTGGGCATGATTATAACAGAAGAATGAAGCAACCCAAACATCTAACTATTACTGTAGAATATAGAATGGATAAAAGGAGTGTGCTAGGCTGAGAACATCTCCAACAAGCACATCAAAGAACAATACATACAGCATGATTCTGGTTAGTAAAACAAACAAACAAACAAACAAACAAACAAACCTGGGAAGAATAAAACAAGATGAAACCAGAGAGGGAGACAAACCATAAGGGACTTCTTAAGCATAGGAAAGAAACTGAGGGTTGCTGGAGGGGAGGTGGGGGGGAATGAGGTAACTGGGTGGTGGGCATGAAGGAGGGCACATGATGGAATGAGCACTGGGTGTTGTATGCAGCTCATGAATCACTGAACTCTATCTCTGAAACTAATAATACACTACATTGTTAATTAATTGAACTTAAATAAAAAAAAAGGACCCCCCCAAAAAAAAACCAAAAGAAAAAGAAAAGTGACTCCCAGTGCCAGGCTCATCTGAATATTCTGTATGTGCCATTATTCTGAAATAAAAGAATGAGGGGAGGCAAAGAGATAGGATCAGGATAGGACATAAAAGTGGTTTCAAATATGATATGTTAGATAACATTCTGATTCTTCACTGTAGGATGGGTTTAGAGGTATTAATTTTTGCTTTAAAACCTAATTATGTTATATATAGTGTGAGTTTGAATAAAATATTGTGTAGTAAATTTAAAAATAAAGACTGTCATATTTGATTTGAAGAAAACATTCCAACCATACACTTTGCAAGGCATAAATCTTAAATATAAGTATGCAGAAAGGCTGAGGAATAAAAAATATATGCCATGCAAAAACACTCACCAAAAGCAAGGAAGAGAGAGGGAGGGAGAATGACAGAGAGAGAGAGAAACAATGGTTCAAAAGCAAAAGTGTAATGTAACCAGCCTCATCATGCTGAGAAGACAAACATTGGACTTCAGAGCCCACCAGTGAGGAGGGGTCTCAGGGTTTCCACTGAGACCCAACAACCTTGAATCAGCTAAATCCTTGATTAGATCTAGGGGCATCTGCCTGAACTAAATTGCCATGAAATGGAAACTAAAATAAATAGTGGTCTGGAACCCTTCCGAGTGCCATGGGTATGCTTCCACACCCCACACATGTGTAACACAAACACATAAAATGAAGTCTTGCTGAAGACAAGCTCACAGACAAAAATCAGAAACTACCTTAAATCTATTTACCTGGTGATTTCAAACAGATAAAAGAAGAAATGTAAGGTTTACAATGAAAGCAGGACACTATTTAAAAAAAGTACAGGTCTTTTAACAAAGAAACTATTTAAAAAATTAAAAACATAGCTAATTAAAGAAAAATCTCATTGGATGGATAAATGAGAGTTTAGTTAAGACAAGAAGACAGGTATTGTGAACAAGTTTTCATGAACACGGAACAGAAAGGTAATGACAAAGATAGTTAAGATAGCTCTGCCCTGTATTCTCCATAGATCCAGTGAGTGGAGAGGGAAGGGCACTGTGGCTCAACAGAGGGTAGGTATAGTTGAAAGGCACCTGTCCTTCAGGCTGCCTTTTTCCTCTTCATTTGGCAGGGGAGAACAGGTTATATTTGGTCCTTTTTTGTCTGCATCCGTGGGTGTTTCTGGGTTGTGGGCTCTGCAAGTTCTCAAGCTATGATTATTAAGGAAACAACAAAAATCCCAGAGAACAAGCCACTTGATCATTCCTCAAGTCCCAAGGCTAGTCCGCCATCTTCTCTCTACCTTTCGGAATGTTTCTAAGCAAACCTTCTCAGGTTTATATTTACTCCATCTTGTCTGGGACTAAAAGTTCTAGCAGCAATTCTTAAAAGCTGACATAATGAGTCACAGTATATGCTATTTCAATCAGTAGAAGGTAAAATGGCTGGCTGAATCAATGCATTAACACATTTTTATTTATTTATTTTTTATTTTCTAAAGATTTATTGGCTCTGAGAGAACAAACCAGTTAAATGAAAAGTGAAGAAAGTCACTTTATTCTATCTTTAAGATCTCAAATAACAGATAATTAAGATTTTCCATGTTAATATATTTTACATTTTTTCCACCAGATGTTTTAAGAATCTAATTAACATAATTGTTTTCAATATTCTGAGTTTATGACTCTATCAGGTAGCTTCCATATTTTAAGTTCCAACTTTTAAAAACTTATACAATTACTGATAATATTTTTTACATAATTTTGACTGGATTTATTATCTTCCCTTTTATTTAATGATTTAACTAATAAGAAAATCTTTAATAAAACTTTACTTCAAGACTTCTTTTCTCTACAGAATGCATATAATTTGAATTGGCTGAAATCCACGAGACAAGAAAACATAGCTGGCTTATTTAGTTAAACAACAATTATAGTTTTGCCCTCGAGAGAAAAGAAAACGTGTTATTTAAATGTATAAGGGAGAAATCAAGGGAAACATAACAAAATAAAAAAGCTTTTTAAAAGCTACCAGTTGTGCTACTGTATGAACCATAGAGGATAAACTTCCATGTCTTCCAGTAATTTTAATCTTTACCATTTTACTGAATATTTCCTATAAGCTTGCCCAACCTAATGTATATTAACTAGTCCCACGTCCAAGGTTATCTTAAACTTCTCAGTTTATCTAGCCAATGAGCACACGCCACAAAGAGAGCAGAAGGAAACATTAGACTAAGCAATGTGCCTAACATTAATCTATTTTGTAGAGAAACAGCCCCCTGCCATTTTAAATGTTCTGTTAAATAAAGAATCATGCATTTTGGAGCCGTTAATAGAACATTATCCACATCATCTTCTTATAATAATGCCTACGACACCAGCTCTCTCATCTTCTTATTCCCTTCACACCAGTTTGCTTTCAGATCATTGCTGCCAATGGTTCTAGTACATGGAGAGGTTGCCTTTCCCTCCTGGCAGGAAAAATTCATTGAAGAAATTCCACTTGAGAGACAGTTTAAGTATTTATCAGTCTAATCAGTTTGCTCTGGATAGCCATCCAGAACTTGAGGTCCTTTGGGATATTCCATGCCAACCTCAACCCTTAGAAAAACTGTTCCTGGAAAATGCTCACTCTGCCAATAAGTAGCAGTACTAAAATCCACTGACACTCAAACAGAAAGTTTTAATCTGCTTTCAATTCTCAGTGAATACTAGCCAAAGCTAGTAACAAACTCTATACTATAATCCTTTGTAAAATAGGACAGTTCCACACTCTATCAAATAATCAGAGAAAGACTGTCTTCCATTTATTTACTTTTTCTTAAATACCAGCTATACAAAGACTTACTTAAATTGTCTCATTTAAACTTTAGAACATGGCACTAGGCATAAGCTATTTTTATTCCTATTTTAAAGGGAAGGAAACTAAAGTAGAGAGAATTTAAGTAATTTTTTCAGGATAACTTCTAGTACATAGCAAAGACAGAATATAAGCCCAGGCTGCCTAACTCTTCTTAGTTTACTGTTATTTCAATTTGAATGCAGCTACTTGAAGAAAGGAATAATAATCTTAAAACTAGGAGACCTGTGTTAGCCAACTTTTACAAGTTATGTAACATTTCCGAATTTTAATATCCCCCATCTATAAAAAATGCTTATCTATTTTATAGTTAAAAATAATTTCATATGAAATCTTATTATTGCAAAGTGTTATCCCTAACCCAGCCCCTAAAAAATTTTTTTTCAAGAATAAATTGCAGAAGATACCTGCTGAATTGTCTCCCCAGTGACAACCTTGCCACTTTTCCAGTCACTGACATTTCTGTTCTCCTTGCCCATTCAAATGGCTGAAGAGGAACAAATCTTGCTAAATGGGACCTAATTCTGATGCTTGAGTTCATTGCTCCAGGACCTACTACATGGATTGAGCTAACTAAAAACGTCTTTTCTACATTTTTGAATTCGGGATCAGGGACATGTATGTCAGTTTGTCAGCAGCCATGTTCCCCATCATGCAGCCAACATCAGGAAAATTGGTAACCTGAGGGTCAGAAGAATAGAGAAAGTCTCCACAGAGAGGGAGACAGAGACAGAGACAGAATGAGAAACAGAAAGACAGAGAGATAGAGGGAATGAGAGACAGAGAGAGAATAAGAGGAAGAGAGAGAATGGGAGAGACAGAGAGAGAGAGAAATTATTAAAAAAATATATGGATGTGTATGAAGGAACAAGGAGAAAAGATGAAGGGCTCTAATATTGTTCACTTCTTTGAATTTAGTTATCCCCAGCTCTCTCCCAGGGATTTAGCTACTTACGGCTTTCTGGCTCCTTATAATCAATCTCCTTTTTTTGATTAAACAAATTCTAACTGGATTTCTATCACCTGTAATCAGTCTAATCTTTAAAAAAAAAAATAGCACAGCAGAATGTGTTCTGTTGAATAATGGCTCCCAAAGATATTCAGGTCCTAATCCATGAAGCTGTGAATGTCAGCTTATGAGACAAAGAGACTTTGTAGATGTGATTAAATTAAGGATTTTGAGATGGGGAGATAATCTTGGATTAACCAGTGACCCTGTGTAGATACAGGTAGTGACAGAGATAAAGATAGAGATAGAGAGATAGGGATATATTTATATATATACATATTTGGTATATATATATTATTTATATATATATATATATAATATATATCCTTTGAACCACACAGGTTTGAACTGTGCAGGACCATTTACAAGCAGATTTTTTTTTTCGATAAATACAGTATTATAAATGTATTTTCTATTCCTTAAGATTTTCGTAATAGCATTTTCTTTCCTCTAGCTTACTTTATTGTAAGAAAACAGTCTCTAATATATATAACATATAAAATATGTATGAGTTGACTGTTTATGTTATCAGTAAGACTTCTGGTCAAAGGAAGGCTATTAGTAATTAAGTTTCTGCAGAGTCAAAAGTTATATGCAGATTTTCAACTGCGTTGGGGTTGGCACCCTGAACCCCTGTGTTGTTCATGGGTCAACTCTATGTGTGTGTATATTTCATATATGATATATATTTCGTATATATTATTTCATACATGATATCATATATGTGACTTATTTTTTTTAAAGATTTTATTTATTCATGAGAGACAGAGAGAGAGAGGCAGAGGGAGAAGCAGGCTCCCCGCTGAGCTGGGAGCCCTATGTGGGACTCGATCTCAGCACCCCGGGATCATGACCTGAGCCGAAGGCAGACGCTTAACCATCTGAGCCACCCAGGTGCCCTCATATATGTGACTTATTATAAGGAATTAGATCATGCCATTCCGATTGTCCCAAGCTTGGCAGGGTGAGTTGCAAGCTGGAGACTCAGGAGCTGATGGTTTAGTTCCAGTCTGAGTCCAAAGGTCTAAGAAGCAGGAAAGCCAATGTTGTAGTTTCAGTCTGAAGGTCAGCAGGCTCAAGACCCAGGAAGAGCTGATGTTTCCATTTAAGTCCAAAGGTAGGAGAAAAGCCAACATCCCAGTTTAAAGGCCATTAAGCAGAAAAAATTCTCCCTCACTCAGGAAAAAGTCAGTACATTTTGTTCTACTCAGGTCTTTAACTGTTTGGATGAGATCCACTCACATTATGGAGGGCAATCTGATTTACTAAATCTTCTGATAAATGTTAACTTCATCCTAAAACACCCTCACAGAAACACCTAGAAATGATGGTTGGCCAAATATCTGCGTACCCCCATGGCCCAGTCAAGATGACATATATAACCCTCATACCTAGAGCAAGTGATTTTGGATTTCTCACGTCCTACACTCTCAGAGAATAAATGTGTGTTGTTTTAAGCCACCAAGATAAAAGTAATTTGTTAGAGCATCCATAGAAAACTAATACATAGAACATGAAGAAAACTTAAGAAGTGGTACCAGAAGGGATACACAAGGTAAACAGTCCTCATGCAGATACTGAGGGGTTAAATTAGAAGCAGAAACTGATACCTGAGGACCTTCTCCTGCCTTGTATGTAGCTAAGAACTCAAGTCTGATAGCTCCAGCATCCCTCCCCTAATTCAAGGGAGATTTACAAACTTGGTTATAACTTCCTTGGTACTTTCCATCACACCTTCCAATTAGCTCCAAGCACCAGATCCATTTCTCAGTGTAAAACTTGGGATGAATGAAATCATGCTACAAGAAAAGGGGAGCTAAAGAAACAAACAAAAAGATAAATTGTGGACAAATTAATTGCATAACATCAGCATACTAGAAATCTAGAGTTGGATTATTGCTGACTTAGAGTGCCAATTGGTGACATTTCCACATTCCCACATTCGTGATCTTGACGACTTCCCTTAACAGAAATTGAGCATTGCTTTGATACTCACTTTGGGTCCTCACACATGAACTACAAGTACACAGAATTCAGGCAGCGTGCTTGATTCAGACTACATGGCTTAGCATTTGCCCTGGCTCTAACTACCCATGCTTTCTACTTGTAGGTAAGGTAGAGGGACGTCTGAGGATATTAGAAACAATGCTAGGAGCTCAAGTGACCGGGTTGTGGGGACACCCAAGATGACCATTGTAAGATGTGTTTGATCCCAGGAATGTGCAAAATGAAAGGATGTAAGGAAAAGCGACAGAAACAACATGGTAGAAGGCCCTGAAGGATACATTTGAACTCTGAGGGTACAAATCAATTCCCTTTCAACGTCCATATTCCAACACACAGCTTCTGTGATTGATGCACAGTTCTCACAGTGTTCAAGGAGGGCAGAGTTAATAGATGATTTTTTTTTTTTTTTTTTTTTTAGTGTCTAGAGAAGCTGAATTTTTGTTTTTTTCCAGCTAAGGTTGATTAAGCTATTTCTTTTTTTTTGTTCCATGCTTGATATGTCAGCCAAAGGCAGTATTCAATTCCTTGGCGACTTGGTCTGCTAGCTCAGGCAGTAGGCCAATTTCCTCAGACAGAACAAACCTCTCTTTTGCCCAAACGTTTGCTCAAGAGGTAACTGCACTGGTTTTTACAGGAGTGAAAGGCTTGTTGCACTTTAGTTATATTTAGTTGCAAGTTGCCTTTTCAAAAGGTGTTTTATTTAATATTTGATCTTCAGGACATGACTGAAGCACAACATTTTTTGTGCCCTGCTGACCAGAAATAAGAATTTAAGTACTCAAACATCCATGCAGTTTATTTTAAGAGGAGCAATATACCTGGTTTACTGATGTGCTTTGTAGAAAATCTGGACTCACCGCTATGGTTTTTTTTCACAAACCCAGAACAGGATTTTTATAACCGAATAAAAAAATACATCATGAAATTTCCTGTACGTAGCAAAAATTCTGTCTTCTAAGGAATATCATTAATTGAATATTCAGAGGTTCTGTAATTAAACCAAATGCCATTATCTATTTTCAGGATTTTTTTAGGATGAGGATTTGAATTTCAAGAAATGAGATACGATACATGGCAACTGAATGTAACCAAAATCCAGAGCAGACACGACTCTTAACTTTGAGAGAGGAAGTTGGCAAAAGGATGTAAAGGATCAATTAGCAATCAATTAGTAATGCAACAATCAAGTCATAAAATTAAATGACTTCTATGAAAGGAACAATCCTTTGGGACTGAGAACATGTTGGCAACTCAGTGGTAAACTCAATTTTCTGCTTCCAAAGGTCATGGGAATGTTGGTAGAAGCAGTCAGGAAACAAACTGCTGCAGCCACAAGCCATCGCTGTAATTCAAGATTTCACTGACAGGAGGAGAGGTGGTATTTTACATGACGATTCATGTTTTGATGAGGAGGAGACTACTCTGAAAGACACTGGCTCACAAAATTAAAGGGCAATCTTTAAAAAAGACCAGCGTATATTACAAAATGATTCGGGTTACTTTTAAAAAAGCGTTGTGCAACATGCACCTAGAGCTTGAACATGGATGAAAATAAGAATTAATTTATCATGCAAAGGTGGTTTGTGAAGAGTTTGAACCTGATGTATAAACTTGTGATGGTACCTCAGGAAAAAAAATGCTTTTTTAAAAACTCTGGGCCAATTTCTGGGTAATATGTGGAAAGTAATTCACATGTATGTAAAAACAAATTGGAAGTACGGCAAAAATTTGTAAAATTTTAATCAGGGGTATAAATTATTTAAATGCATTTACCTAAAAACTTTTAAATGAAAATTTAAAAATAATGAGAAAAAGTGGCTGCTGCCCTTAAACCTGATACTAATAAAGCCTTCTGATTCGTATATAAATTTGAAAGAAGAGGGATTCGGATTAGACTCAAACATTTTTCATCCAAGAACATTATCACTGGCAAAGTAAATAACCATGAGCAATGATGGTTGTAGAAAGAATGCACTGTAAATCACAAAGTAATAAAGGGCTTCAAATTTCAATCGATCAGTGCTTCCAAAACTAATCCAAGCAGCATTTTCATTAGCTTAAATGATCTGCAGAAAAATAGTTTTAATTTCCATTTAATATTCTTTACCATGTCTGTGACCTTCAAGCATGTAAATGGCAAAAGATGAAACGTGAAATATGAGAGAAAACTGTATCCTATTACCCATTGACATAATTTCAATTGTTAAAAGATGCATATAACAATAATATAACAAACTATTTTTTAAAAAAATCCTTTCTCACCCTAACCGGCATTTCCTTATGCTAGTGAGATTCTCAATGTCTCTCTCCTCCCTCCCCTACCTCTACTCCTACTCCCATGACACACATTCTGAGAGCCATTTGGGACAAATAGATTTATTTCCCAAAGGGAAGGAAACAATTTGTTTCCTGTGAAAATGGGAAATTGACAGAAAAAATAGAGATATATATAGGCAACAAGTATTATTCAACATAAAAGTACTATTATTCAGTAATGCTGAGGCAAGCAGTATTTACAATGTTTTGGTGGATTTGTTCCTTTTCCATTCTATTACAGCTAATCAGTGTTTTAAGAATTTTTAAAAATGTCCAAACATTGTTATTACTTCTCAGGTGTGTTAATGACACTGTTGTTTTTAAGGAAAATGTCCATGCATTTCTAGATATGGAAAGTTTATCAGGACATCACTGAGAAGGAGAAGTGGATCTCTAAATTCAGTAACAGGAAAATCCAACACCAGTTGAAATAACATACCAAAAGATTTTCAACTAATCAAATGTTACATAGGTGGAATCTACTTCAGGCTAGATCTTGACAATACAAAGAGTGAACCTTAATATAAACTATGTACTTCAGTTGATAACAATGTATTAATATTGGACCTTTCGTTTTAAAAAAATGCAGCACTCTCATACAAAATGTTTAAAGAAGAGAAAACTGTGTGAAGAGGGGGAACATAAAGGAAGTTTCTGTACTATCTGCTTAATTTTTCTGTCGACTAAAACTTTTCTAAAAAAAAATAAGGATGGGGTGCCTGGGTGGCTCAGTTGGTTAAGCATCTGCCTTCCGCTCAGGTCATGATCTCAGGGTCCTGGGATAGAGCCCCACATCGGACTCCCTGCTTCACGCGGGGAGCCTGCTTCTCCCTCTGCCTCTCTCTGCCTGCCGCTCCCCCTGCTTATGCTTATGCATGCGCTCTCTCTCTCTGTCAAATAAAAAAATAAATAAATAAGGATAGTCTGGAGCCAATTCTGTTCTGTCACTTGCAAGTCATGCAGAAATGGCCAGGTCCATAAGCAATTTGTCTTCCAATGCAAAGATGCCACAGTCTCTTATTTTTATCACTTTAATTATTGATGCTTGTGTACATACCTTTCTCATTATTTCGGATACTGTTTATTTCTGGTTCCTTCTTTCTTTCTCGATACATCTCATAAGTGTGTCAATTGTATTAAACATTTCAAAGGGCAATGTTTAGCTTTTCATTTCTTCTCTGTATTGCTTTCTATTTTACATTAACTTCTGATCTTTAAGATTACACTGCAATTGTTCTTTTATTCTTTTTTTCCCCTATTCAGATGGATGTCCACTTTGTTCATTTTTATTTTTCTTTGTTAATATTGGCATTAGAATGGTAAATTTTCATGTAAATATTGCTTTAGTTATATCGCAAGTTTTGATGTCTTATCATTATCCATCAGCTCTAGTTAGTTTCCACACAATTAGTGCAATCTTCAATTCTTAAATCCAGGAAACTGACAGTATCGTTACTGTTCTATGTCAGTTTGTTTATATTAACCAGACATACCCTCCCCTTTTTAGTTTTCATTCCTTCATGCATCTCAACTCTTCCCTGTAGATTATTCCCTTCTTCCTGAAATGTATTCTTTAAATGTTCCTTGGGTGAGCCTCCATTTGTAACAAACATTTATTATTACTACTTCTCTGAAAATGTTTTTATTTTGCACCGGCTCCTAATGGCGTCCTTCACTGGATATGCAATTATAGGCTGACACTGATTTCCTCATAGCACCCTGACAGTATTACACTGTCATCTCACTTTCATGTTTGCTTTTAAAAAGTTCATTTTCAGTTCATTTTGTTCCTTTTAAGTCATCATTTCTCTCTTTTATCAGAATCCTTTAAAATTTTTTTTTACTTTTGTGTTCTGCAATTTCACTCTTATTTGTCTCAGTATGGATTTATTTGTATTTATCCTGTGTAATAATTTGGAATTGGGGGAATTTAAGAATTGATGTGTCTGCACCCCAATGTTTATAGCGGCAGCGTCCACAATAGCCAAAGTATGGAAAGAGCCCAGATGTCCACAACAGATGAATGGATAAAGAAGATGTGGTGTATGTGTTTCTGTGTGTGTGTGTGTGTGTGTGTGCGCGCACGTGCGCGCGCATATAATGGACTATTACTCAGCCATCGTAGAGAATGAAATCTTGCCATTTGCAATGACCTGGATGGAATTATAGAGCATTATGCTAAGCGAAATAAGTCAGTCAGAGAAAGACAAATATCATATAATTTCACTCATGTCCACATATTTAAGGAACAAAACAGATGAACATAGGGGAAGGGAACGAAAAATATAATAGCATAAAAACATAGAGGGAGGCAAACCATAAGAGACTCTTAAATGCAGGGAACAAACTGAGGGTTGCTGGAGGGGAGGGGCGTGGGGGGATGGGGTAACTGAGTGATGTAATGAGCACTGGGTGTTGTATGCAACTGATGAATCACTAAACTTTACCTCTGAAACTAATAATACACTATATGTTAATTAAATAGAATTTAAATAAAATTTTTTAAAAATAGAATTGATATGTCTCATCTAAATCTTGACAATTTCTTTTTGAATATGCTGTTATCTCCATTATCTCCTTCTGGAACTCCAACTGACCTAACTTGGAACTTGCTATTCTGTCCTCTCTATATCAATTCTCCTTTCATATTTATTTTTTGGTCTTTAAAATCTACCTTGGCTAATTCAGATCTATCTTCTGATTTATAAATTCTTCCTCCAACTGTGTTTAATCTTATGTTTAACACATCCCTTCAGTTGTGTTTTAGTTATTATAGTTTTTAAACCATACTAAAAACAATTGAAAAAGTCATTTATTTTTTGATCTAACATTTCTGAAGGTCATTTTTCATAATGTAACATTTACTCCTTCTTACACACCACTTTCACATCTTTAAAAAGTTTAAACACATTTAGTTTATATTTTGTACTGAAAAGTCAATAAGCTACACTTTCTGTAGGATCGAGCCATGTTTTGGCTAACTTTCAAAGTGTTCCCTTGTCATTTGTTTACCTATTTATTTGTGAATTCATATTTCTTTGAACTCTAGTTGTTAAAATATTTTGAAGAATTTTCGGTTATTGGTGCACTTTCTAAGAAACAATTCGTTTCTGTCATGTGTTCATGATTTTCTTTTTTTAAATGTTCATGATTTTCAATCAATAAATACTCAAAACTATTTTTTTGCTTGAGTTTACACAAATAATAAGCATTTCCTGAAATTTACATGCTTCCTGACTTTTCTCTAGGAATTATCAGGAAGATATTGCCAAGATAGACATACATTTCCACAATCTACTGCTGAGGGACAAAATTTTTTCTAGCATTACTCTATAAGTACATCACCATCTTGGGGATCTGACTTTCTTCTGGAGTCTGTGATACAGGTACATCACCATCTTGGGGATCTGACTTTATGCCTTCTATGAATGTGACTCATTAAAATTCAGGCTTGAAGTCACCCAGAAACAGGTAATTTCTGGCCTCTGAGTAATCTACTTTATTTTGTTGTCAGCTTATCTATGTGTGAAAAAGATACCAATAGAGTCTTATCAAGTATTTTTGATGTGCTACACCAAAAGAGTTTATAAGAATAGCTACCATAAGAATGTTATATTATAAGAATAATCCACCATATTGGTATAAATGAAACAAATTCCCTACATTTTCATGGTCCGTGAATACTATTACGTGACAGCAAAACAGGGATTAGAATTTTTCTTGTTATCCCACAGAGTCAACAAAAGGAAGTTATAAGAAAGAACACTAAAAATTGAGTGTAATATAATGTCATTTATATAAAACAATAACCAATGCATGCAGACATAAATATATACAAAAACACATACAAATATACACACACATCCATATATGCACACAATTAAATTGTGATGATACATACTAAGTTGTTGGCATGATTTCCCTGGTAGAGCATGGCAGATAAAGGGATAGAGGGAGGATAGGGAATTGGAGGAGAAACTGAAAAAAAAAAAATGAGAGACAGCACACCCTAAAATTGATGTAATAGTTACACGCTTATGTAAAATACTGTATGTTCAAAGCAAATGATATATTTTGCTCATTCCCTATATACTAAAGTTACAGACTACATATATCTAGTCTACTCATTTGCTAATTCATTTACTCATGGTCCAAACAGTGATGCCTTGAGGGTGGGAATAGAGTTTTCAAGTAGAGTACAACTACCTGATGAAGCTGTTTAAGGGGGCAGTCCAGGAGTAGAGGGGAGAATTGGTAAAGCTGAGATACTTTTCAAGACCGTTTCCTTGTGTTCATTATGGTTCTGACATTCAGCATTTCTAGAGTAGAAAATGGTCTCTTCAACAACACCACACACAAAAAAAGGTGGTTATATTATTTGAATCTCAATGCAGTCTTAAAATTTACCATGCCAACTGTGTTTTTCTACCTCAAGAAAGGACACATTGCACATCGCAGAGGATTGCACAGTGTCGTGTTAATGGAATCCCGGTAACTGAGCATCTGAAAAGCATCACTTTATTCTTTAAAAGGCTGTTTTGTGAGCAACTGGTACAACATAATTTTGCTTTTGCTTTGAACAAGTCCCAATGTCACCTTTACTCTTTACCAAGAGCTTCATTTTATTTGCCTGAGCAAATAAAATAAATAAATAAATAAAAATAAAAAAAAAACATGGAAGCTCTGTATCAATGGGTTTGTAGTATACTACATCTTCGTGACTTTTCACTACAGAGAATAGCAGGTTAACCTCAGTGATTCTGGTATTATACCCTAATTTCACAGTACAGCTTTTGTATTATTAGTATAAATGTGTTTTTCCACATCAGAGTGTGTTCCACATCGGCTATTTCCTCATTGATGATGGTATTAATTTAACAGGACTTGAAACTGGATTATCTTTTGTAGGGAGACTGATTTGGGCCAAGATGGCTAAAGAGGTGAACACAATGAGAAAAAGCCTTAGTGAAGAAAGTGATTAATTGCTAAGAAGTGTCCATTTCTTCAAATAATTTATGGATCAAGAATGTTGCTAGTAAGTGCCTATTTATTCAAATAATTCATGAATCAACAATGACTATTTTACTTATCAGCTACTGCTGTTATATAAAGTTCTAATGTCTAGTAGACTAATTTTGACTTAAAATCAAACAGTTCTTACCAAACTGAATGGGATGCCCAATTTAAACTATTTGTAAGGTAAACTTTTATAAGATTAAATTTAAAGTCAAAGAAGCAGTCATAGGCCCTCTTTCAGCTTTTTAAATGTGCCTGTCTCTCTTCTTCTGTAAGGACTTTATATATATTGTTTTCTCTGCTTAAAATGTCTCCTCCTTACCTCTCCTGTCCTGCTACTATACCATTTCCCCACATCTAGGCAAGTGCTCCCTGACCTTCAGAATTCATCTCATAGCCACAGGAAGAATTTCTTGACTAAATGTTTAGGACAGACAGCTATCCTCTCCATTTATTTCTCCTTTTTACACTATAATTGTAATTTCACATCTGTTTGAGTGATAGCTTGATTAAAATATGTCTCTCTCATTAGACCCGAAGTTCCTTGAAAGACATGGATGTATCTGTTCTGGATTAGCTATTATATCCCCAAAGTTAAGCACAGTGCCCGATGCAGAGTGAGCTCCCAGTACATAATGGTTGAGTTGAGAAACACATCAATTTTATTATATAAGCCAGCTAGAGTCTCAGTACAAAAAGGATTCCCATACCTTATTTTTTACGATTTTGTTCTCACAAGCAAAAGCAACCATCTTCAACCAATGTTGTTATTGGTTTCTCTGTGCTCTTCGATAGAAGGATGATGGAAATGTTCACGTGTCTAATACCATCCTATGATGTCCATTACAGTAGTTGCTAGCCACTTACAACTACAAAGTACCTGAAATGTGGTTAGTGTAACTGTAGAAATGAATTTTATACTTTAACAGCTATAATTATATTTATAATTTTAATTTGAATAACCATATGTGACTAGTGGCCATTGTAACAGAAAGCACAGGATAGTCCTTAGGGTATAAAATTAACCCTCCTCCTGCTGAAAAAGTCAGCACGAGATTCTATGCATGCCGGTGGGAGATAAAATTTCATGACTAGTTAAGCCAAGTAAAAAGAATAAATAAAACCGTTCTCAACTTCTATAGATAAAACCAAAATGCCATTAGCAGCAAATACTATCAGAAAAAAAGTAATAGCTTTGTTTTAAAATCTTCATTGTCTTCCCTCACTACGAACTTAAGTCATACACAGGTGATGAGAACTAGCCTTACCCTGTCCCAGCTTTTTTCATTTTGTACCCATCTTTCAAAATTCTGACCCAATCCCACATCTTCAAGTGAACCTCCCCTGGCAATTTCAAACCACAGTGAACTCTCACTTCCTTAATTTGCCTTGCATTTTCTGTACTGTTCCAAAAGGCCCCTTTCTTTCATCACTATATCTTTATACAATGCAGCTGGGAAAGAACTCTTAAAGCAGATTAACCTTTTAGGTTAATAGGCTTCTTTTGGCCCATGACTAACACAATGAAGAAAGAGTTAGCTCAGTAACTGGAAAGGATTATTGCACTTCTGAGAAAGCCTGACCAGTACACTGGTTGTTATTTACCCTCTAGGAGAAATTGCCCACAAGATGTGACTTCAAATGTACAAGGATATATTTAATTGTATCTTCACCCTTGACCTGTCTGAAATGTGTTCACACTATTGAACACATCTCCCTTGCTTAAAATTCACTCCTCCCTTGGCTACCTTGACAATAGTCTGGCCTAATTTTCTTCCCTACTTCTCCAAAATTCTCTCTTTTGCTTGCTTTCGATCTCCTCTTTTCTGCTAACAAAGCTGAGGCACTGACCAGATGCATTGCTCTGTACTCACCCTCATACTTCCTTTCTCCACAGGTTCCTCCCAGATAAATCTTATCCCATTACATCTAACTTACTCCAGGAATCTCCAGACTATGAGGATTCCCTTATTATGCCCCTCCCTGTCTAATTTATCCCATTAGTGGTCCCGCATGGTCTTATGCAAATGCCATGCTCATCAGATCACTTCACTGCTGATGTACTGGAGTCTTTCCTTAATGGCTGGAATCGCAGGTTCCATCTCTACTTTGTGATCTTTGAGACCCTCTAACCTTTATCCACATTCCCTAAGTCAACTATAGTGCATACTACTATGTATTATGAATCACCTATTCGTGCGAGATGAGTCTTTCTGCAAACAAGCGTACCACACTGGTCGCTTCAGTGCCAAGCCTTTCACGTGTTCAGTCCCCTCCTTTACTATGTCTGTATTCTTCTGCATAGCCTGCCTACCTCATTCATCAAGGTCGGGCTTGGCTTACATTCTGCACATAAAATTTTTCCAATTACCTGGAATCCCAGAATCTTTTCCTACCTCAGCAGCTGTAAAATTGAATGTCCATAGGGACAAGGTACCTAAGAGTGAAATGGACAACGTAAGTTAGATAAAACCATGCTTTTTTATATGAAGCATGTAGGATTATTCTTTCATCTCTCCCTAGAAACTGGCTCTCATTTTAAGCTAAAACACAATGATCTTTCAAATTCTTAAATTCCTTCTCACTTTTAGTGGAAGCACAAGTAGAGGCAACAGTCTGCTTTATATGCGAGAAACAGAGGCACAGTCATGATGACCCACGGATGCTCAGCCTCGGGGTCAGAAAGACAACCAGAAGTGGGGCAAACTAGGGCAATCTGAGAAGCACATGCTTAGTCGAAAGCGTACATCACTTAATTAGAACCAGCTATTTACCATGAGAGAATATGGATCTAGTGTTGAGATGCAATATTTTCAGGACGATCTAGGAACCCCACCACCATTACGCTAATTTGCTTTCTCTCTTGACATTCAGTAGGCAAGATGCACTTAAATATTATTTAATACTACTTGACATTATAATCTAGTTACTCTATCTGTTAAGCCTCCTTGCCCAAACTGATCCTAAGTTCTTTGAGATCACAGGCATTGTATATACATGCACTTAATCCCCCTTATGTGTGGCACAGTGTTAGGCCCATGAAAATCAAAATGACCCTGCTCTTTATCAGCTGTTTAGTATCTTTGCTCCAAAATATCATGCTGGTTAAAATCATAATCCTTCTATATCTGTTTGATATCAATTATAAGAAAAACATAGATGAATGGCACATTACACATGCTCAATAAACATTACTGAATAAATGAATGGTATTCACCACATGAAACAGATTTATGAGTTATTATGAGACAAAAGTTTTTTTTTTAAACTTCAAAAGATATTGTCATAACATTACTAGTAGGATTCTAAAATCACTGCCTAGTTAATTTTTGGAGCTAGCCAAATGATTGAAATCTGGTAATTAGAATCAGAATTATATCACATTGGTTATAACTAAAATGAGTCAGATGTATAGATCTCAAGTAATTATAATCACAGCAAAAAAATATGTATATTTCAAGTGAAAGATAAAACCAGGAGAAACTGAGTCCAAACATTTAAGAGGCTGAAAAGAGAAAGCATATATAGTATGCCTATATATAGCCTCTATTTTATATACTTTCTGTAGTACTCATAGGTATTCTTCTTAAAACTACTCTGAATAACCAGAAAATTAATAATATAAAAGGGAGCCTCAGAAAATCTTTTGATCTTTTCAAGGTTTTCCCTGTCAAGTCTATAAAAACTAACTTTGTAGTATCTGGAATGAGTCCTTACTTATTCCAGGCTTAGGTAACACTGGGGAAAAAAGTGTGTACCTTAATTATTGCCATTTTATACTTTAGAACATATTTACAATTATAAAAATGGGCTGCTATTTACTAAATAGCAAAAATAGTACAGTTCTAATTGGGCTCAACTTGACCCTTAACATTGCCCAAAACTTATCTATCATGAAAATACCTAATTATCATAGGCAGTGTTCCATAGGTTAATGTATGCTGGCTATTTCATTATGCCCACCCCTTCCTGGGACTCATTGTATGTGTTAATGTTTGATGTATTTGAAAATGATTACTAGTTTTACTTCCATTACCTACAATAAAATTTTTGGAGATGCCTGATAATTTCCCACAAGACTTATGTTCAACTAAAACTGAATATATTGCACACACTCTAGGTGAAGCTTTCTTATTGTTGAAGCATTTTTTTTTATGTCAGAAACTCAAATATGGGATACAGATATCACAGATGTGGATTTATTAATTTAAATGCATATTGGACATAACTATTTATAAAAAGACCTGTTCATTGCCTTGTGATTCTATTGGAATAACTGTGTATTAGTACTCCTGACCAAAAAGTACTTTGGAAGTTTGCAAAATATATATATATGTGTGTGTGTGTGTGTGTATATATATATATATATATATATATATATATATATATTTCTGGGTCAGGTTGGTAGAAAATGTGAGAGCACTTTCAATTTTTTATAATGTCCTCAACTTATTTTGCTTTAAAATATGAAATGGTAAGGAAAAAAAAGAAATAGTATATAACAAAAGGAAAGGGAAAGAGGAAGCCCCATTGTGCCCCTCCTCACAACCACTACAAGTGGCAAATTTCACTTCCTTGATAATTCCAGAAATCCTGTCTCTTTCCATTATTAATAAACCTGCTTCAAAAGATAGCAGGAGGGGAAGAATGAAGAGGGGAAATTAGGAGGGGGAGACGAACCATGAGAGACGATGGACTCTGAAAAACAAACTGAGGGTTCTAGAGGGGAGGGGGGTGGGGGGATGGGTTAGCCTGGTGATGGGTATTAAAGAGGGCAAGTTCTGCATGGAGCACTGGGTGTTATGCACAAACAATGAATCATGGAACACTACATCAAAAACTAATGATGTAATGTATGGTGCTTAACATAACATAATAAAAAAAATAAACCTGCTTCAATCCAGTACTCACTTATCAGCATAATAATAAATCCTTAGGTGTGGTTTCCTACTTCAATCATGTCACTGTTCCTTCTACTATGACTGAATCCACCACAGTCAATCTATCATCCATCCATCCATCCATCCATCCATCCACACACCCATCTATTTACCTATCATCTATCTCTCTCTCTCTACCTAATACATAGCAAAAATTTGGCCTCAGTTCATCTTTATTATTTCTTTCATTCTATGACTTCCATTTTTGACTTCTATAATTTATAACCTCATAGTAGTTACTCCACAGGCACCATGTTATTTCACACATCCATGATTTGTTTATTGCAGTTTCTCTGCCTGACATTCCATTCCATGTCTTCTTCACCCAGCTAATTATTTCTTAACATTCAAAATTCAACATCTACTCCAGGTAGCCTGCCCTGTCCTTCCCCTTATACTCCACCTTCAGACTAAAGATTTATCTTTGTGATCCCATAATATCCTGAGTTTACCCCTCTTACTTTATCTACACCACATGACATAAATTCGATGAAAGCAGCAACTACACCTGCATCATTCTAGGCTATAATCTTTTTTGTGGGGTTATACTTGCTACTTTCTAGGAATTCACAAATGTTTATTGAGTGAAAGAATGAACATGTATCATGATATATCTGTCACTCATGTGAATGAGATGAATAAGACCCATAAGATATTGATTTTGTCACACTCTCTGTGGATATTACCTCATTTTACTCCTATTGTGTATCCCTCTCCAGTACCTAACATAGAAACTGGTATTCAGTAGGTGCTTAGTAAGTGTGTGTTGAAATGATTTATCCTTTTATTTCTCTCTCTTCATTTTTTCAAGCTGAATTCTGGTCTCTTCTCCAACCGTTTACATCCCCATCTCTTCATTTCTCTCCATGCCTTGTGGCACCAATTGGAAATAAAGTGAGAAAAGACTAATCAATTTAGATCCTGACACCCCTAAAGTCACGAAAAGGGAAGTGGGTATAGAAGGCAGGAAGCCAGGCCCATTTATCTGAGAATACAATTGAAGGAAAACTGACCTGGGCATTTTACTCCAGGACAAATGGGCAGTATGAACCTCTCTGTTCCATACCAGCTATGTAGAAATTCTAAAGAGTTTCCTTGAACACTTGTCCACCTCATCACTGTGTCATGGTGCTAGGCCAAGAATGCCAGTGTCAGAAAATATTTTCTTTGGATCATTATTTCTCTAGCCCACCATCTCTCTGCTGCTGCACTATCAGGAAGGAGGACAATGGACTAGCCTAGGAAAGAAATATACCAAAACAAAGGGAATAGACAGAGTCACAGAAACCCCTACCAACATGACATTTTGTTTCTTCTTACAAACTTCTGGCTCTCCATCTAGTCCCGATAATCATGAAAATCCATACAATGAAAGAATTATGGATTCCTAGAGTTGTTATGAGGATGAGATGATATAATTGCTGAAATAATATAATAGCAAACACCTAACTGTGAACATATCATTATCGTTGTTGTTCATATAATGCGAAAGACTCTACTAGTCAAGTCAAGAACCGTCTAGCTCCTCAGACAGACTCCAATGAAACATTTTCAGGGTCAAAGTCAGGCCCTGGACCAGGGTTTCTCAAAAGCAGAACTATCAACATTGGGCTTTCCTGTGCATTAGAGGATGTTTAGCAGCATCCCTGGCCTCTACCCACTAGATATTTGTAAGCACATCTGCCAGGGTGTAGTGACAATCAAAATGTCTCCAGACACTGCCAAATGTCTGCTAGAGGCAAAATGTCTCCCAGTTGGGAACACTGGTCCAGGTACCTTTTATCCACTAGCAGAGTCTTCTATTATTGAAAACATTCTTTTTTTTCTTATAACATTCTTTTTCTTACTGACCTAAAATATGCTTCCTTGTAATCATGGCCCATTGATACACAGCATGTTCATGTCTCCCGCAAGACAGATAACAGAATGATGCTTTACACACCATGTAGATTAGTACCCTGTGAAATAGGGATGGTCTAAAGATGGCTTCTCTTCCCAAATATGCATATAAATGTGCAATAATCATTCACTTTCATACCCAGATCCTTCTGGAGTGCTACAGTGTAGCAACAGTGATAAATTAAAAAGCAATCTAAACTATATATATCACATCTTCTTTATCCATTCATCTGTTGATGGGCACCTGGGCTCTTTCCATATTTTAGCTATTGTGGACATTGCTGCTATAAACATTGGGGTGCACGTACCCCTTCGAATCACTATTTTGTATCTAGTAGTACAATTGCTGGGTGGTAGGGTAGTTCTAAAGAAAATAATTTTTCAAAGAAACCTTTATATCCTATCTCCCAAGGAATTTTTTTTTCTTGGTTTTGGTTGTTATCTGTTTTAGATGTGCCAGGCATTTTGCTTAGAAGTTTATTTATATTATCACACAGTAACTTTATGAAGAGAGTACTATTAATTTCTCTACCAATCAGTATAGGTTAGGATTTACAGTGATAATACTTTCAAAATTTCAACGTCCACTGTGAGTTGGAATGGAGCTCCAGATGTATCTTCTCACATTAGGACATGGGATGACAGACTTTCTCCATCTTGAACATTGTGATTATAAAGGAAAGATTTTGAATTTCGCAAGCACTTTTTTTTTTAAGTAGGCTCCATGCTGGGTGTGGAGCTGGACGTGGGGCTTGAACTCACAACCCTAAGATCAAGACCTGAGCTGAGATCAAGAGTTGGACACTAAAACAACTGAGCCACCCAGGCACTTCCACAAGCACTTTTAAAGACTTCTACCCACATTTCATTAGGCAAAGGAACTCACACTGACCACATTTAAGTTCAAGGGACCAGAGAGATGATATAATTCTACTAGGGGTTCAGAGAAAGAGGACTACAAATATCTGGAAATGGCATTAATCACCACCATATTATCCCCATTTACAAATGAGAAATCTGTCACTGGAAGGTTAATTAACCTGCCCATAGTCACACAAGTAATAAGTGTTGGAATTGGGATTTGAACCCTGATGTATTCATTTTGCTAAGTAACAGCTATTCCCTCTCCACCGCCCCCCTCCATACAAAACTTAATGGCTTAAAATAATGACCATTTATTTGGTTCATGATTTTATCAGTTGGTCATTTGGGTTACACTCATATGAATGATTCTTTCTTCCAGGTCTTGCTAATTTTGGCCAGGCTCACTCACATGTCTAGTCCATGCTCAGTGGGGGCTGTCTGATCTAGGACGGTTCATTTAGGACGGCTCATCTCTGTTGCACATGGTCTCCCATCCTTTAACAGGCTAGCCCAGGCTTATTCTCATGGCTAGGTAGCAGGGTACTGAAAGAAGGAGAGGATGCATGCAAGACCAGAGTGTCACACTTTTGCTTCTACCACATTCTATTGGCCAAAGCCAATCACAATGGCCAGCCAAGTTCAATGGATGGAGAAATAGACTCCACCTGTGATGGAAGAAGCTGTGAAAAATTACCTTGCAAAAAGCACTGATATGGTGAGTCAGTCTGGTTTAAGAGTTTAACATTCTTAACAATATGCTAGACTATAATGATTATTTCCTCTAATTCAGGGATGTAGTTCAATGGCACGCCCCTGAATTCTTATCTTTAAAAACTTATGATCTATTCTGTGGTTTTTTTAACAGTGAATTTTCATTTAATTCTTTTATAAGACCTACAGAGCAAGATCAAAGACAAATAAAACAAGCAAGTGGTACACTGCACCTAATTATTTCTCTTCAAAACAGTTGCAAAAATAGCACATCTAGTAATTATCCATATGGTGATGTTATTTCAACATTTCAAAACTCTCAATTGGAGCTCAAATATGATAAAAAAGTAAGTCAATATCACATCAAGCCGTGATATTAAATGGGAACTGTTAACAAGATATTGAATCAGTACTTTTAAATTTCCTGGTGGTTCTTAGAAGGAAATGTTGCTAGGGAGAGTTCCTCTTCATTTTGAAAAATCAATTCTTCATAAAATCCTACTTCCTATATCTCTCAGAAGGAGAGAGAGCACAAGGCACAAAGCCTCGTACACACTAATTGCTCGATAAACAGTCTGATTGGAGTAGTCTTCTTTCAAATAAGAATGGTAATTAGGACACATTTAGAAATTTAAGGTAAAAGACAAAAAGGGATGTTTAAACCATAAAACTACATCCCAGTCCCAAAGCAGCTTTGAAAGTAAATGATTTTTAACATTCATGGAAGTATTTTAGATTAACCATCTTTCACATCGTTTCTAGTTTCCCTCCAATTTATGTAGATAATAAGAAATCTCCTCGATCCCTTGCCCCTATTTTGTCCATTTAGCTCAATGAGAGGATTTTCCTTTTATCATTCCCTTTACTCTGGATAGAATACACCTGCTCAAAGGACCAATTATCTATTAGTTTTCAGTACCTGACCTTTTCAAGGCAAGAGCATTTGAAAGACTTACTCCAAGGATGTAAGGCAACAGTAGCGGACAAGGCAATTAAGAGAGGTCCATGGAAGTCAGATAGAAATGTAGGGAAGCCACACTCAAAACAATGAAAACAGTATCAGTGGCAGCAACAAACCTAAGAAACACAGAACCAGAGATGTTATACTATACCATACATTTCGGCCTTAGTTTCATAGAGTGAATGGGCCCCACACTACAAACGAAGGCAAGTTGCTCAACTAACTGTTGCCTGCATTACTACTATCATAAAGTGGTCCCAAGTTGGGGCATTTTCTAAACTCAGGAAGGGGAAGCATGGGGTGAATCGATTTTGCATTATCTTTCTCTTTCCCCCTCTCACATTGCCTCATTGCCATTTTCCATTTCCTCCTTGCTGTGCCTCTAAAAATATATATATATACAGACACATACATTTATATATACACACACACATAGAGGATACAAATCACCTCTCCTTTATTAGCTATATTCTTCGACAAAGCTCTTGCTCACTCACATTAATCTACAAGTCTATAATAATAGCTAATAGATATTAGTGCTTACTATGTGTCAAGCATTTTTCTTTTTAATTAATAAACTGTTTTTTAGAGAAATTTTAGGTTCACAGCAAAATTGAGTGGAAAATACAAAGGATTCCCATATACCCCCCTATCCCCACACTCACAACCTCCACACTATCAACATCACCCACCAGAGTGGTACATTTGTTACAACTGATAAACCTGCAGTGACACATCATTATCATCCAAAGTCCACAGTTTATATTTGGGTTCACTCCTGGTGTTGTACATTCTTTGAGTTTTGACAAATGTATAAATGGTACCTATCTACCATGAAAACATACAGAATAGTTTTACTGCCCTAAAAATCCTTTGTATTCTGCCTATTCATCTCTTTCTCCCTACTCACCCCTGGCAGCCACTAATCCTTTTACTGTCTCCATAGTTTTGCCTTTTCCAGAGTATTGTGCAGTTGGAATTGCATAGAATGTAGCCTTTTCAGATTAGCTTCTTTCATTCAGCGATACGCATTTGAGCTTCCTCCATGTATTTTTCATGAAATGATAGCTTTTTCCTTCTTAGTGCTGAATAATATTCCATTGTCTGGATGTAGCACAGTTTATTTATCTACTTCCTAAGCATTTTTATGCATGTAAATACAGAGATAGAGATAAATAGCCACATATTAGGTATATGAGTCATCCTGATGGACATATTAACCTTATCGAACAAATAAAGTGGTTAAAGAGAAATTAAGTGACATAGCCAAGATCACCTGGATTAAAAAATGGTGAATGTAAGACCTGAACTTAGATCTTTATGTCTTCAAAGGCTGTCTTCCCTTCTATAAATATAGGACAGAAAGGTTTATATGTTTCCTAAAACTACATTAACCAAAGTGTTCTTTATTTATGTACTACCCCCGTTTTTCCTTCAGGGAGTAAGTTTTGATAGAAACAAAAAAGCACTATACCAGGTCTACTGTATTTTGGTTTAAAAAGGAAGAAGAATGAAATAACAGTAGTAACAAATCAACAGTTATGATTTATCTTCTGAGCACATCCAGGAAATAAAGCTCTTTAGATATTCCAAACCATGCGCTAACCCTATTTTACACTATGTGTTGTGTATTTGTTAAATTGTCTCAAGACTTCAGACTAGAAATTCCGCCATCCTTTTCACTCACAGTGAAGATAAAACTCAATTCCAGTATTTCACCAGACTTCAGATGTCTAGGTTCTCACCTAGGAGGCTTAAGTGTCTACAGACCAAATTGGAGGTAAAGAAAACAGAAAAGCAATCTGGAAAGCCTGTTTAAAATTTAACAGTAGGTTCTGACACAAACAATGTTTCACTCTCCTCTGATGCCGGTCCTCTCAAAGCAACTGCCAACTGGTCTTTTTCTATCCACTTGAAAATGTATCATCTACACTTCCTGCTTCAGTTTTACTTGAACAATCATCTGTTTGCCTCTTCAGTAGAATAATCCCACAGGAGTT
Organism: Callorhinus ursinus; assembly: GCF_003265705.2. Classification (NCBI taxonomy): domain Eukaryota; kingdom Metazoa; phylum Chordata; class Mammalia; order Carnivora; family Otariidae; genus Callorhinus; species Callorhinus ursinus. The sequence goes on along the minus strand of NW_027397077.1, from coordinate 29,872,290 downwards.
TTTAATTCCATGTAATATAGAATGTTATGGTAGCTCAGACCATGGGTTAAAGCCACAGAGATTTCCTTTAAAAGTTCTTATTCTCAAGTAACGATGATTTTTACAATAAAATCTAATTTGCTTTTCAGAGGGTGGAGAAACAAACAAAAAATTTAAATGGAAAATAAACATCCAATTAGATTTTCCTTTAGACCTCCAGGAATAACGAAATGTATAAATGACAGAAAAAAGCCCAGCCATGATTCAATTCAGTAAACATGTTCTTTCTAATTTTTGAAACACAAAGTCTTTAGTTGATATAAACAAAATTTGTTTTGGATTAGAAAATCAGTTACATGAAGAGTGAGGACTCTAAAAAGTGAGGAAGGGAAACAAGGATAAATCTTATGTTGATACTGTTGCTTATGTGGCTATGAATGAGCAGAGAAAGCCAGTAGATACGGCAAGGAAATGTGGGGAGGAAAAAGGCACCACATTTCTTTACATCTCCCTAGAAAAGATTATTTAATTGGAGCCTTAATTTCAGGATGTAAAGAGTAACTAGAATTTGGAGTAATGGAGATGCCTGGTGTGGATCCCTCAGTATTTCATGTGCTTTTTTCCATAACATACCCATCATGGGCTCCATCTTCCTACAGATTGCACAACAGGTTCCCAAGGGACCTTACTTAGCAAGGCGGCAAGGCTCTAGAAGATCTGGCCAGCTTCATCTTACACATGTACCCTCACTCACCGCACTGTATTGGCCAGGGCCGGAAGTGAGGGATGTCTTACATTACACATTTTCATTATGCTTTCTACACATATAAAGTTTCCTAAGAAAAGTGTCAAGGTACTGATTCAAATGAGGATTTAAAAAATAAAGGAAAGGAAAAAGAAAGGAAAGGGAAGGGAAGGGAAGGGAAGGAAAGGAAAGGAAAGCTTGTCACATATGGCAATACTTCCTGGGGGCGGGGGTAGAATTACATATATTGTGCACTTTTCTTGCTCAGGGTTTCCAGTAAGGCTGAGGCTATCTTCAGGTTTTTATTCCTCCTGAAGTTTGAGTTCATATTTCTGCCCTCAGATTCTTCTAGTATCAGAGATTGGTGGGTTTCAGTGAGAATTTGTTGTTGTTGTTGTTTATACGGATAAGACCTCACTCTGTTTAAAACTGCATTTTGAATTATTTCTGCTATGACCCTCAAAGCCTGGATATCATCTTCTCTCACCTGAATTAATGTGACTGACTCCTAGGAGGTTCTCCACATCCATTCATCTACCACTCCATCCTACTCTAATCCAATCTCAACAGACTCCTCAGATCTTTAAGAACGTCAATCAGAGTATAACTGGAGTGCACATGGATGAATCAATGGTTCTCTTTTGTGCTTAGGGTAAAGCCAAAACTTTGATGAGGACTTGATGGCTCTACAAAAAGATCTGCCCAACTTCATCTTGTGTAACGCACTTTCACCCACTTTCCACAACACAGTTACAAAAGAGAGCCGGTTGGGGATGGTGGGGGATGTCTAGGGAAGGACAGAACATGGGCTATTACAAGTTCATACAATGCCTTAGTGAAAATTAAAAAGATCGTGTTAGCCTCTGGGTTGATGAATTTAAAAGAAGATACACCTTCTGGGAAGAGAAATGAGAAAAAGTTCCACCTAACACAGCCTAGGTGCGTACGTGCCCTCCCTAGAGTGTAAGGTATCCAGTGGGGTACAGCCTTTGGACTGGAGGCCTTGGGGCAGGGCGCTCCTACACAACCATCTGTGCTGTCCCCTCCCCTGTGTTAATGTCCTCCATAAGCTCGATCATCTTCCTCTGTCACTCCGATGTTTCACTATGTATAAAGACGTCCTCAAACTTAAGTGTTTCCCAGTTTTCCTTAGCACTCATAATAATATGAAGCCATTAAGTATTTCTATGTTTGCTTTTTTGGTGTTTAATAACTCTGGCCTCATTAGATTGTAAGTTACATTATGCCAAGAACTCTTTCTTATTTGCCACGGCATCCCTCTTCACACATAACTGGCACATAGTAGATGCATAATGAATATTTAGCAAATAAAGCCATTTGTTTAGGAGCAGCGATTTTCATCGCTGGCTGCCCAACAGAATCACCTAGTGAGCTTTTTAAAAAATCTGATGCCCAGAACCCACCTCCAAAAATTGGATTTAAATGGTCAAAAATGAAGCCCAGACATAAAAGTTACTAAAATTTCCCCAGGTGACTATAATTTATAGCTGGTACCGAGACTCACTGTTCCAGTTTAGTGCTTCTCAAACATTAAAGTGCATAAGAATCACCTGGAGATCTTATTAAGCTAGGGATTTTAATTTAGTCCCTCTGGGGCACAACCTAAGCTACTGCATTTCCAGAAGCTCTACAGGTCTGTGGACCACACTTGGAGTAGTAATGGCAACAAGACTGCTATAAGCTACACTTCTCATTTCCAGTCAATCAAATCATACAAAAAGCAAATATCTATGGGACCCTGGGCTATACTAATACCAACATAATTGGATTAGTTGGGAAAAAAGAGACTGAGTGAAATTGTCAACAGCTGTGCCCTGGTTTACCAAATGTTACTGAACGTATCAGACAGAGAGAGAAAGATGTATTTGCTATTATAAAGACTGTGATCATGATCACAGCTTATTACATGAACAGGGGAAACTGTGGTTGTCAGTAATGTGATTAAGGCCTGGTAGAATCAATTATAGTCTTTCCATAAACTGAGCAGTGATATGTCGGTTGGCTGATTCTATTTGACATTTAGCTTCTTGAGATACTTTCTTGAGCCTCTGGCTTTGAAATCTCTTTTCCAGACTCTCCCATTGTCCAGCACCAGGGTGAGGGGAGGGGAAGAGAAAAAGAAAAGCATGCCTTCAGTTTCATACAATGCTATAAACCTCCATCTGGGTTTGAATCTTTTGAGCTTCTGTAACTAACTAGAAAGTATTGTAGAGCATGAATTCCATGAAGGAATGGACACGCTCCACCCTAGCAGTAACAGATCTTGAAAGGGACACAAATGGAACACTCACACAAATGGTGACCCTCTAAAAGATTAATCTGATGCAAAGTTGTCTTTCATGTCTCCAAGCTTATGCAAAGGTTGGGATTGTTTTTTTTTTTTAATTTAACAGACTATTCACCAAGGTTTAAAATGTGACTGGGGGCGGGGGCGGAGCAAGATGGCGGAGGAGTAGACCTGGATTTCCTCTGGTCTCAGGAATTCAGCTGAACAGGGATCAAACCATTCTGAGCACCTACAAACTCAACAGGAGATCGAAGAGGAGAGTAGCAACAAGTCTCTGAACAGAAAAGCGACCACTACTGGAAGGTAGGACGTGCGGAGAAGTGAATCCGAGGCGATATTTGGAAGGATAGACGGCGGGGGAGGGGGCCTCCGTTGGCCGCTTCTGGCAAGTGCTAGAGTCGCGGAGCACAAAATCGAACTTTTAGAAGCCGGCTCCGCTGAGGGACGTCGCTCCAGTGGCTAAGCGGGGGGTGGAACCCTCGCGGGACAGTGTGGTCTCAGGACGCTAGGGGTCACAGAAAGACCGGGGGTGCCTGAGTGTGGCAGAGCTCCCAGGTACCGGAGCGGGGAAGCCGGCTGCAGAGACGGAGCCAAGGCACGGGCTCTCAGCTCGGGGTTGCCATAAACTGTGATCCGCGGCCCAGTTGGGCCACTGCTCCTCCAGCAGGGACCCAACAAGCGGCAGATCCGGGGAGACTCCCCTCCCTTCCCCGGGAGGAGCGGCACAGGAGCGCACCACAGGGATCGGCTGGGTTTGGAGACTCCACACGCGGTCGGTGCCAGAGATAGAAATGCTCAGTCACAGGCCGAGTGAGCACGGAGTGTGGCTGGAGACCAGGGAGATGGGAGTGACTGCTTTTCTCTGGGGACGCACTGAGGAGCGGGGGCCGAGTTCTCAGCTCCTTCAGGCAGAGATTGGGAGGCCACTATTTTCACTCTCATCCTCCAAAGCTGTACCAAGAGCTTGCAGGGAACAAAAGCTGCCAAGAGCAAACCGGAGCAGCTTGCTTAACCCAGACCGACAAGGGCGGGGCAATTCCACCTCCGGCAAAAACATTTGGGAACCACAGCAACAGGCCCCTCCCCCAGAAGATCAGCACGAACAGCCAGCAAGCCAAGACCAAGTTTACCAATCAAGGAGAACGGGAGAACTCCAGCGCTAGGGGAATACTGCACATAGAATTCATGGTTTTTTTTACCATGATTCATTAATTTTTCAAAGTTAATTTTTTTAACTTTTTATTTTGAATTTTTCTTTTTCCCTTTTTCAACCATCTTATCAATCCCTTTTTAAATTTTTTTTTATTTTTCATTTTTAGAGTCATATTTTATCCCTTCATAGTAGTTACCCTTATCTTTGGCATATATATACATAAGTTGTTCTCTCTTTAAAATTTTGAGATACAGTTTCTTCTAAAAGATCAAAATATACCCTAAATCACCAGTGTATGGCTTTGTTCTAGGCTCCTGCCTGATCACATTCTCTCCCTTTTTTTTCTTTTCTTTTTTTTAATCTTTCTTTTTTCAAACAACTTCTTATCAATTCCTTTTATAAAATCTCTTATAATTTTCATCTTTACAGACATCTTCCATCCCTTCATTGTATCAACCCTTATTTTGTACATATATGTCTTTCTATCTTTAAAATTTTAGGAGGCACTTTCTTCTAACAGACCAAAATACGCCCAAAATCTAGTGTGTGGCATTGATCTATGCACTAGCCTGATCATATTTGATCATATTCTGGGTTTTTTTTGTTTTGTTCTGTTTTTGCTTGTTTTTATCTTTTTCTTTTTCTTTTTTTTTTTCCTCTTTCTTTCTTCTTCCTTTCCCTTTCTTTTCCCCTGGTTTCAGGTCTTTTCGGATTTGTATACAGTATATTTGCTGGGGATGTTGTTAACCTGTTAGCATTTTGTTCTCTCATTCATCTATTCTCCTCTGGACAAAATGACAAGACAAAAAATATCACATCAGCAAAGAGAACAAGAGGTAGTACCGTCTGCCAAGGACCTACTCAATACGGACATTAGTACGATGTCAGACCTAGAGTTCAGAATTATGACTTTAAAGATACTAGCTGGGCTTGAAAAAAGCATGGAAGTAATTGGAGAAACCCTTTCTGGAGAAATAAAAGAACTAAAATCTAACCAAGTCGAAATCAAAAAGGCTATTAATGAGGTGCAATCAAAAATGGGGGCACTAACTGCTAGGATAAATGAGGCAGAAGAGAGAATCAGCGATACAGAAGACCAAATGATGGAAAATAAAGAAGTTGAGAAAAAGAGAGATAAACAACTACAGGATCATGAAGGCAGAATTCGAGAGATAAGCGATACCATAAGATGAAACATTAGAATAATTGGGATCCCAGAAGAAGAAGAAAGAGAGAGAGGGGCAGAAGGTATATTGGAGCAAATTATAGCAGAGAACTTCCCTAATGTGGGGAAGGAAACAGGCATCAAAATCCAGGAGGCACAGAGAACCCCTCTCAAAAACAGTAAAAATAGGTCAACACTCGGACATCAAATAATAAAACTTATGAGTCTCAGAGACAAAGAGAAAAGTTTGAAAGCAGCTCGGGAGAAGAGATATGTAACCTACAATGGTAGAAACATTAGATTGGCAACAGACCTATCCACAGAGACCTGGCAGGCCAGAAAGGACTGGCATGATATCTTCAGAGCACTAAATGAGAAAAATATGCAGCCAAGAATAATACATCCAGCTAGGCTGTCACTGAAAATTGAAGGAGAGAGAAAAAGCTTCCAGGACAAACAAAAACTAAAGGAATTTGCAAACATGAAACCAGCCCTACAAGAAATCTTGAAAGGGGTCCTCTAAGCAAAGAGAGAGCCTAAAAGCAGCATAGATCAGAAAGGAACACAGACAATATACGGTAATAGTCACTTTACAGGCAATACAATGGCACTAAATTCATACCTTTCAATAGTGACCCTGAATGTAAATGGGCTAAATGCCCCAATCAAAAGACACAGGCTATCAGATTGGATTAAAAAACAAGACCCATCGATATGCTGTCTGCAAGAGACTCATTTTACACCCAAAGACACCCCCACATTGAAAGGGGGTGGAAAACCATTTACCATGCTAATGGACACCAAAGGAAAGCTGGGGTGGCAATCATTATATCAGACGAATTAGATTTTAAGACAAAGACTGTAATAAGAGATGAGGAAGGACAGTATATCCTACTTAAAGGGTCTATCCAACAAGAAGATCTAACAATTGTAAATATCTATGCCTCGAACATGGGAGCAGCCAATTATATAAGGTAATTAATAACAAAAGCAAAGAAACACATTGACAACAATACAATAATAGTGGGAGATTTTAACACGCCCCTGACTGAAATGGACAGATCATCTAAGCAAAAGATCAAAAAGGAAATAAAGACTTTAAATGAAACACGGGAACAAATGGATTTTACAGACATCTCCAGACATTCCTTCCCAAAGCAACGGAATGCGCATTATTCTCTAGTGCCCATGGAACATTCTTCAGAACTGATCATATCCTAGGTCACAAATCAGGTCTCAACTGGTACCAAAAGATTGGGATTATTCCCTGCATATTTTCAGACCACAATATTTTGAAACTAGAACTCAATCACAAGAGGAAAGTCGGAAACAACTCAAATACATGGAGGCTAAAGAGCATCTTACTAAAGAATGAATGGGTCAACCAGGAAACCAAAAGAACAGTAGAACAGATCAACGAAACTAGGAGCTGGTTCTTTGAAAGAATTAACAAGATTGATAAACCCCTGGCCAGACTTATCAAAAAGCAAAGAGAAATGACCCAAATCAACAAAATCATGAATGAAAGAGGAGAGATCACAACCAACACCAAAGAAATACAAACAATTATAAGAACATATTATGAGCAACTCTATGCCAGCAAATTAGATAACCTGGAAGAAATGGGTGCATTCCTAGAGATGTATCAACTACCAAAATTGAACCAGGAAGAAATAGAAAACCTGAACAGACCTATAACCCACTAAGGAAATTGAAGAAGTCATCAGAAATCTCCCAACAAAGAAAAGCCCAGGGCCAGATGGCTTCCCAGGGGAATTCTACCAAACATTTTAAGAAGAATTAATACCTCTTCTCCTGAAACTGTTTCAAAAAATAGAAATGGAAGGAAAACTTCCAAACTCATTTAATGAGGCCACCATTACCTTGATCCCAAAAACAAAGACCCCATCAAAAAGGAGAATTACAGACCAATACCCTTGATGAACATGGATGCAAAAATTCTCACCAAAATACTAGCCAATAGGATCCAACAGTACATTAAAAGGATTATTCACCATGACCAAGTGGGATTTATTCCTGAGCTGCAAGGTTGGTTCAACATCTGCAAATCAATCAACGTGATACAATACATTAACAAAAGAAAGAACAAGAATCATATGATCCTCCCAATAGATGCAGAAAAAGCATTTGACAAAGTACAGCATCCTTTCTTGATCAAAACTCTTCAGAGTATAGGGATAGAGGGTACATACCTCAATATCATAAAAGCCATCTATGAAAAACCTACAGCGAATATCATTCTCAATGGGGAAAAGCTGAGAGCTTTCCCCCTAAGGTCAGGAATGCGGCAGGGATGTCCACTCTCACCCCTGCTATTCAACATAGTATTAGAAGTCCTAGCCACAGCAATCAGACAACAAAAAGAAATCAAAAGCATCCAAATCGGCAAAGAGGAAGTCAAACTCTCACTCTTTGCAGATGATATGATACTGTATGTGGAAAACCCAAAAGACTCCACCCTAAAACTGCTAGAACTCATCCAGGAATTCAGTCAAGTGGCAGGCTATAAAATCAATGCACAGAAATCAGTGGCATTCCTATACACCAACAAACAGACAGAAGAGAGACAAATTAAGGAGGGGATCCCATTTACAATTGCACCCAAAACCATAAGATACCTAGGAATAAATTTAACCAAAGAGGCAAAGGATCTGTACTCAGAAAACTATAAAATACTCATGAAAGAAACTGAAGAAGACACAAAGAAATGGAAAAACCTTCCATGTTCAGGGATTGGAAGAACCAACATTGTGAAGATGTCAATGCTACCTAGAGCAATCTACACATTCAATGCAATCCCCATCAAAATACCATCCACTTTTTTCAAAGAAATGGAACAAATAATCCTAAAATTTGTATGGAACCAGAAAAGACCCCGAATAGCCAGAGGAAAGTTGAAAAAGAAAAGCAAAGCTGGCGGCATCACAATTCCGGACTTCAAGCTCTATTACAAAGCTGTCGTCATCAAGACAGTATGGTACTGGCATGAAAACAGACACATAGATCAATGGATCAGAATAGAGAGCCCAGAAATGGACCCTCAACTCTATGGTCAACTCATCTTTGACAAAGCAGGAAAGAATGTCCAGTGGAAAAAAGACAGTCTCTTCAACAAATGGTGTTGGGAAAATTGGACAGCCACATGCAGAAGAATGAAACTGGACCATTTCCTTACACCACACACAAAAATAGACTCCAAATGGTTGAAAGACCTAAACGTGAGACAGGAGTCCATCAAAATCCTAAAGGAGAACACAGTCAGCAACCTCTTCGACCTCATCCGCAGCAACTTCTTCCTAGAAACATCGCCAAAGGCAAGGGAAGCAAGGGCAAAAATGAACTATTGGTATTTCATCAAGATAAAAAGCTTTTGCACAGCAAAAGGAACAGTCAACAAAACCAAAAGACCACCGACAGAATGGGAGAAAATATTTGTAAATAACATATCAGATAAAGGGCTATCCAAAATCTATAAAGTGTCCAAAATCTATAAAGAACTTATCAAACTCAACACCCAAAGAACAAATCATCCAATTAAGAAATGGGCAGAAGACATGAACAGACATTTTTCCAAAGAAGACATCCAAATGGCCAACAGACACATGAAAAAGTGCTCAACATCACTCGGCATCAGGGTAATCCAATCAAAACCTCAATGAGATACCACCTCACACCAGTCAGAATGGCTAAAATTAACAAGTCAGGAAACGACAGATATTGTCAAGAATGCGGAGAAAGGAGAACCCTCCTACACTGTTGGTGGGAATGCAAGCTGGTGCAACCACTCTGGAAAACAGTATGGAGGTTCCTCAAAAAGTTGACAATAGAGCTACCATATGATCCAGCAATTGCACTACTGGGTATTTACCACAAAGATACAAATGTAGGGATCCGAAGGGGTACGTGCACCCCAATGTTTATAGCAGCAATGTCCACAATAGCCAAACTGTGGAAAGAGCCAAGAATGTCCACTGACAGATGAATGGATAAAGAAGAGGTGGTATATATACACAATGGAATATTATGCATCCATCAAAAGGAATGAGATCTTGCCATTTGTAATGACTTGGATGGAACTGGAAGGTGTTATGCTGAGTGAAATAAGTCAATCAGAGAAAGACATGTATCATATGACCTCACTGAGAAGAGGAATTCTTAATCTCAGGAAACAAACTGAGGGTTGCTGGAGTGGTGGGGGGGTGGGAGGGATGGGGTGGCTGGGTGATAGACATTGGGGAGGGTATGTGCTATGGTGAGTGCTGTGAATTTTGCAAGACTGTTGAATCACAAATCTGTACTTCTGAAACAAATAATGCAATATATGTTAAGAAAAAAAAAGAAGAAAAGATAGCAGGAGGGGAAGAATGAAGGGGAGTAAGTCGGAGGGGGAGACGAACCATGAAAGACGATGGACTCTGAAAAACAAACTGAGGGTTGGGGCGCCTGGGTGGCTCAGTTGGTTGGGCGACTGCCTTCAGCTCGGGTCATGATCTGGAGTCCCAGGATCAAGTCCCACATCAGGCTCCCTGCTTGGCGGGGAGTCTGCTTCTCCCTCTGACCCTCTTCCCTCTCGTGCTCTCTATCTCTCATTCTCTCTCTCTCAAATAAATAAATAAAATCTTTAATAAAAAAGCTGAGAGTTCTAGAGGGGAGGGGTGTGGGGGGATGGGTTAGCCTGATGATGGGTATTAAAGAGGGCACATTCTGCGTGGAGCTCTGGGTGTTTTGCCTAAAGAATGAATCATGGAACACTACATCAAAAACTAATGATGTAATATATGGTGATTAACATAACAATATAAAAATTTTAAAAAGTAAAATGTGACTGGAACACAGTAAGTTATTTTATTATATGGAATATGTACTGTATGTAACAACTAATCTTTGTTTTTCCCTGGGACTTGTTTCAATCTTTATTAAAAACACAGAAATCTAGTGATGCTTATATATAAATGAAATCTTCATTTATTTTGCTTTTTAGAAGATTAGCCTCAGTATCATATCTAATGTGTTAAAAACTTACAAAGAAGTACATCTAAGAACTAATCAAATATTGAAAAGAAAGCAAAGGGAAAAACAGCTAAATTTGAGAAAACCATGGTGCAATCTTAATTGCTATGGTTCACTTCAAAATGAAATACGAAGTGTATTGTCTAATTCTGTCTCACTTTATTAGAGGAAATGAAAACTAAAAGATTACTTTGATAGAATAGATCTGTAAGTTATTTAATCAATTCATTGTTTGAACAAGTATTTGAGTTCCCTTGTATAGAAAGTTTTACTTATAAATTAGCAGATCTGATGGATAACATTTGTCATATATAGCTATGCAACACATAAATCCCACTTCCATTTTTTGAACAAGTTTGCACATTTATTAACTTTTTAACTTCTATCTTGTTTCTTGGAAAATAACAATCTTTTAAATAAATATTAACTACTTATTGTCTCGTGATGACTTAGAAAAATCCCAACATAACACATTTGGAAAACTCTCTGAGGTTATGTTTTTTTAAAAAGTTGGAGGGGTCTCTAATAATTTCCAGGACTTCATTTAAATTAAAATATTTTTAATAAACCCTATATTAAAAGTTAAATTTCATTGTATGTATGGAAATATTTACTAAGATAAAAAATGGAATCTAGACACCAAATTCAAGGGAAATGCGTTAAAAAAAAAGTGGCAGGAGATTTGCAAATAACTTTGCTAGTAAAATATCCATTGGTCTAGAGTCTGTGTTCTTCCTGCCCAAAATATTTCTATGAGGATCTGTAATCTACCCTCGAATATCAGACATATTTTAATATTCCTACTCTCTTTGAAACAAAAACATAATAAAGATGAAGTAATTAAAGAGGTCATTAGGAGAGGGGATTTTTACTTTGTTGACTGTTCATGGCTCCAAACTTCTTTGCTTAGATTCTCTTATTTCTCTTCCTTTTTTCCCCCTCTCTTAAATTGTTGAATTCCATCATCCCTACTGTTGTGACATTTTCCCCACTGCTTTTCAACATTCTGACATTTCATATTTCAAGGATGTGATTCTTCTCTGGGAGCATCGATCTCCCCACTGATTGGCAGTGTTAGGTTGGCTTGCTTGGTTGTCTCAGTGCTGGATGCCACCACGCCCCCCCCAGCCTTTGCCTGAAAGATACCCTCGGTCAAAATAAGATGGAGAGTCATGATAAAGTCTAGATAGATAGTTTTTGCTGGCCAATACAAAATGGATTCTTTTACCTGCTAGAACTTTAAAATTGGATCATGTTGGAAAGATAGTAAAAATCTAAATATCAGCAACTCTTAGGGAACAGCATAAAGGAATTGTAGGTGTTCAGCATCCTGGGTTGAAATCTAGACTCCATTCTTTGGGGCTGGGCCCATCCTGAAAGGCACCACATCTAATGGTTGACAATGTGGGCTCTGGTGTGTGAACGCTCCGAAATTAGAATCCAGATTCCAGCACTGACTCTTTAGGCTCCCTGGGCAAATTATTTTTGTGAGCTTAGTTTCTTAACTTGTAAAATGGACATGATAATACTTACCTCACAGTATTGTTATGAAGAGAAAAAAAATAAGGAATGAGGTCATTCATAGCTACCTAAAAAATAACAGCTATTTTTTAAAAATCATTATAGCAGTTGAGTGAAGGTTGACCTTGATATTAAAGAACTTTGGGACATAAATAGAAGGAATTAGAGACAATGCTTTTGCAATGCCAAGTTTATAAACAGAAATATTTGGGTAGAAATGCAATGCCTCTCGAATCCCATGGAACAAATGAAAGAACTAAATTTCTAAATTCCATGGATATATATTAAAAATTATATGCACTGATCAATAAAGTGTGGAGGGGCTGATGAAACAGACTGTATTTTTCTGGGACAGTAATTTTGTCCATGAATTATTTATAAGAAGAATGAAGTAGAAACAAAAAAAATATGAAAGCATAAGGCTTACCTTATCAGTCATAATCTTTCAAACATCAGCGATGAAGTTATAATCATTTGCCACATGCTGGGACATCCACGAACAATGTAACATTGTGTCATGTAAAAAATGTATCATAATATGTAAAAGAAATTAATCCCTGGTGAGCTGCTAAGTGTCTTGCTCTGAGTTTTCTCTAACTGTGGATTTTTCTTCTCATAGCAAGGTAAAATTTGAAAATTGGTAAAAATAGACTTTTGGGGAGGGATCTGTCACACAAGAATACCTTCAACATGTGGTCTTTTTAGCGTCTATTACATCATGGGCAATAAATGCCACCACAGAACCACAGACATCTAAACGGTATTTTGCTTACAAGGGGACTGAGGCCCAGACAGATTAAGCAAGTCACACAAGGTAACAAAGCCGGCTAGCAGGAATGTCGAAATGAGAACCAAGGCTTTGTGATTATCAGTCCTTTATCCTTTCCACTTCATGACCTGCCAAATTTATAAAGCAACTGTGTCAAGAAGTAACAATAGGAAAAACAAAGTCAGACTTCATTTTATGCTAAATTTCATATTACATTAAGCAAGTTTTAGTGGTGCTATAAATGCATACCAATTATATGACACTTAGATGGTACCATGCCATCCTCTAAATGCTTTATGTGTATTAACTTATTTAATTCCTGATGAAGACATTACGATTACCATTAGTTATGACTCTTAGTTTACAGAGGAGGACACTGAGTCATGGTCAGGCTAAGCCAAAGACATAATCACATCACCTAATAATACAGTTTTCCCCTTTTTGATGGATGCTTATATAAGGTCTCAAATGGCTGTAGGAAAGAGCAAGCGTATTATGGTTTATTCTTTTCTTGCGATGAACTGAGAAAATATATATGTCCAGAGTAAACAAATAGAATGGTTACCTATATATGAATGCATCATAAGTTCATAACAAAAATAGAAAAAGGATTCACTCTCAGAACAAATAATATGAATCGGATTATGCACTAAAATTTCTTTACCAGGTGTTAAGGTCTTATTGACTTGAGAACAGCTCATAACTTCTTGTTTTCTCACCCAACTTCCTTACATTGAGACTGAAGGCCTATTAACTTATGGTTGCCTGGTGTTTTTGGTCTATTGATCTCTTCTGGGTGCCAGTGAAGCACTGAAGCCCAAAATGAGAGCATTTATATTGAGTTAACAAAGTCCACTTCCTCTTAATGTCCTTTCCTTGAGCGTTTTTTTTTCTTCCAATTTAAGGTAACTTGTGAGATTTCCTCTTTCTCTGAGAGAGGCACCTTTGATTTGCACTTAGAGCTTCTGGGGCTGGTTGTGTGCCTCTTCACAAGAAGAAAATATCACTTTATAAGAATGTACTCTGGCAGTGGGACCCTGAATTGCTAGGGTAAGCATTAGTTAGTGAAGAGAGGGTAGATGCTTTTTAAATTATTAAAGGAAAATTGGTACATCACATCTCTAACATTTCCAGGGAAGGACTATTGAAGAATTTATCACTTACAGATTTATTTCCTTACAAAACTTGTCTCCTTTTTAACTTGTCTTCATGAAAATTTCAGTGGCTCAGTTCCCATAAAAATATCATTAATGCTAGTTATGATGACAGCAAGGAAGGGTTAGGAAGTTACACTGTGGTACTACTAGTCCTACATAAAACACCCGTGCATAAAAACCCAAGACACTCTGTTCTCCTCAGTGTGCACATGCTTTAGATGCCTTTTTTTTTTTTCATGCTTTAGATGCTTTAAGGGGAGGCAGCCCTTTTCGTCAGTAAATATTCAAAATCTATTGGGATGATTTCACCCATTCCCAGACTGCACTGAATCTGCAGAAAAACATTTCAAGGTTTCAAATGCTTTGCATTTTTCGGGGCCCAAATCTTCATCAATTGTAATGAAGTTATTTCCCTGAACACTGACCAGATTCTGCTTCAATTTAATTTGAGGAGCTATTTCATTTGGGGATGAATTTTATAATTATTTTAACACTACCAGTAGAAATTCGGGAAGGGGCCATTGAAAGACCTACAAAGATCTTTCTGTGTCTAATACAAAACAGCAATGACTTTAAAAACAGAACACATGGCAAGATGACAGGGAGTTCTTGTATGTGTGAATGCATGGGTGAATGACTGAAAAATGCCCAAGACAAACACATCAGACCAGCAAATGCAGGAATGTTATGAGCAAGAGCTGTAGGATATATTCTTCCCTCATTTGTTATCTCACAGAAAGTTCCTAATGTTGATTTCAAATTTACAATGGGGAAGATGACAAAGGAAATCTAAGTTCCATCTAAAGAATATAAAATAAAACACTCATAAATTAACAGGCTGGCTACTAGTGAGTCACGCAAAGCCCTCTGGGAAGGCAGGAGTAGGGACTGGAGATTACCAAAATAAAACCATCAACTACCTCTGTGCGGTAGAAAATGAAACCATGTCCAAGAAATTCCTTTCATCCAAGTTCTTTCCTCCAATGCTATTGCACGTCTTTTGTCATAAAGCAAAATGTGCTGTGTGAATTTACTTTTGAAAAACCTAAGTATCTTTGCGGGGCACGTGGGTGGCTCAGTCGCTAAGCATCTGCCTTCGGCTTGGGTCATGATCCCAGGGTCCTCGGATTGCGTCCCTCTCATTGGGCTCCCTGCTCAGCGGGAAGCCTGCTTCTCCCTCTCCCACTCCCTCTGCTTGTGTTCCCTCTCTTGCTCGCGCTCTCTCTCTGTCAAATAAATAAATAAAATATTTTTTTTTAAAAAAAGAAAGAAAAGAAAAAACTAAGTTTCTTTGCAAAGGCCAGGGGAAAGTTCTCATAGAATTCATCATACTGTATATAGGTATGAAACTGTCCTGACCACCCAAAACAAATTCAAAGACATGTTCTGTGGGATGGCAGGAGCCCTTCCACTGCTCCCCACTGTTCTTAGGGTCAGGTCCAGACTCCTGAATGGGCCTAAATTGCCCCTGGCTCTCAGTTTACTTCCCTGATCTTGGTTCTCGCCACTCTGAGCATATTGAATAATTTCCCAAAATCTCTGATTTTTTCTTGACTTTTGGGCTTTTGTAAATTTTCTTGGTTTCATGAACATGCCTCGCCTCATTTTCTCTTTTCTTAATCGTGCTCAGATTTCCCTGAAGGCGCCATTTCCTCTGGCTGGACTTCTCTGAAGCATCTCCACTTACACACCGTGATAGCATCCTGTTAACCCCCATCATATTCTTGCTGTATTTGCCACTTTCTTATTTGTCTTTGCTATAGACAGAACGCTTGTGTCCCCCCCAAATTCCTACTTTGAAATCTATTCTCCCAGTGTGATGGCATTTGGAGGCAGGGTCTTCACGAGGTAATTAGGTCGGGAGGGTGGAACCCTTATGAGTGAAATCAGTGCCCTCATAAAGGCCACAGGGAGCCCCCTTATTCCTCCTGCCAGGTGAGGACACAGAAGTAATGCAGCTGAAAATGAAGCAGGAACCTGGTTCTCACCAGACTCTGAATCTACTATCAGCTTGAGTTTAGACTTCCCAGCCTCCAGAACTGGGAGAAATAAATTTCTGTTGTTCATAAACCACCCACTCTATTGGCATTTTTGCTACAGCAGCCTGAACAGACTAAGACAGTCTTCCTCCGCTGGCTGTGAATCCTAGGCACTCAGTGGTCTTCCTCACGATTGTATTCACAGAACCTAGCCAAGCACCTGCTTCATGGTACTGCTCACTAAATACATATTAAATAGATTGGTACCCCATTGCACAGAATCCTAGAAACTGATTTCCATTCTATCATTATCTGAACATCCGTGGCTAAGGAGGGGAGATTTTTTTCATCTGGTTGAATGTGGTGGTGCAGGTGGAAAACAAAGAACTGTTCATGGTGTAGTTAGTCCCCTATTGTAGCTAACTGGAAGCTCTCAGCTGATAAATTGTGAATTACTGAATAATGTAAAGTGACCTTCATGAATTTTTCTGCCTATTTGCCTAACCTTCTCCATCTTGGAGGTTTAGTTCATATGACACCTCTCCACAAGGAGACCTGCCTTGGCCTCTCTAACAGCCTGGGTATCCACTTACCTCTCCCGTCTTACGAGCTATGCTATTAGAGGTGTTTAAAATTAAGATCCATAAAGAGTGATCGGGGTGAGTCTAACAAACGTCAGTGGTTTGAATGGATGGCTTTGCAGGGAAGCACTTCACTTGCTAAGTTCATCTTGCTCCATCACATTATGGTCCTCCACTTTGGGTATTGTAACTTGGTCTGCTCAGTATTGTGAAATTGATCAGTATTGGTAAATTGTCTTACTGATAAGGGACTGAAGTTTACAAATCAGAAAGTTTGCACATGAATTTATAATGAGAAAGACAAGCATTGAGTGGGTCTGACTTTGATGTTAGTCCAAGCAGCATTTTCTTCTATAGACATGCAAACTGCAATGTTTGCTGGGTGAGTCCTGGAATCAGAACAAGGCAATCACACAAATACTAAGTGGCATCAGGCTTTGATATTCTCTTTTTACAGTAGAGCTATACATATGTTGGTGATAAAAGACTGAAACATCCTTGAGATACTGAAAAGGATACTGATAAAATTACACCTGGACAATAAGTGCCAAGACTGTCCAAGGCAAATCAGAACATATGGTCGCCAGAGGCATTAAATGCCAGGAAGAAGGTGGGACGCACTCTTGCCTGAAGAATGTTTGAATGGCTATATGGACAATACTAATTGTTCATTTTTCTATGCTTCCATGGCTCACCAACCCATCTTCCTGGTCAGGACGTGTAGTAGGCCGACTTCTAAGATGACCTACAAGATTCAGTGCACACTCCCTGGGGTATATACTAATCCTTTCATGTGACTAGGTTGGAAAGTCACTCCCTTGATTAGGTTATGTTTATGGGACAGTTGATCCTGTGATTACATTCCTCTACATAAGACTCAGTCCTTTATAATGAACTGGAGATAGTTTTCCCTCCTAGCCTTGAAAAAGTAAGCTGCCACACTGTGAATTGGGCAGGGAAGGAAGGCTTCTAGGAGCTAAGGGACTCAGTTGCTACGACTGTGGGAACTGAATTCTGCTGACAGCCAGTGAGCTGAGGACTCCAAACCTGAAATGCGATCACAGCCCTGGCTAACACCTTCATTACAGCCTGTGAGACCCTGAGAAGAGAATTTAGCTAAGCTGTGCCCAGACTCCAGATTCACAGAAACGGTAAACTCATGCATTGTTTTTGTCTTAAGCCACTAAGCTGGTGGTAAACTATTATTTAGTAATAGAAAACTAACTCAGAGGGTTTTAACTATTAGTTCCTAAAATCATGTAACAGTCAATTCTTGCTAGAGGGAGGCAAGGGAGAGTTTTATCCTTGAGAGCAAAGACAAGGTTTTTCTTACCTTGTACACCCCCTAAGTACCTATGAAAATGCTGGGTCAGTAAGGAGTCTTCTAAAAGTGACAAACAAACAGGCACATAAACAAATAGTTAATTTACCTTGAATCATTTTTTTCTTTAATTTTCTCTACTTCGCAAAAGAGGATAGAAGACTGTTAAAAATATCTGTGTCCGGCTCTTTTGCTTAAAATTTGCCTATTGCTCTAATATGTGACTACAGGCCCTGCATGGTCCATCCCTGCTTCCTCCACCAACCTGTTCCACCACCATGACTCCTCTTCCTCCTCTTGTTCCAATGCACCTCATTCCAATAATGACCTTTATTTTTCCGAGTAGGGGGAGTAATATTATTCATGTGCTACATACACCTTTTGTGAGAAATTAACTGACATCATGCTTTAAAAGAAATGAGGGCAATGCCAAAGGTTTCAAAGGAAGCCATAAATGCTAGCTCTTATAAGGCCTTTGCATATTCTGTTCCTTCTGTCTGTGTTGCTTCTGCAACGTTCTTGCTGCTCCCCCTCTTTGCCGAGCTAAGAAGGTGACTTGACCTTCAAGTTTCAGTTGAAATATTAGTTATTTTGAAAGTCTTTCCTGACACCACTCATTGCTGTCCTTAGATTAGGCCTCCCCGTTATATAATGTCACAGTTCACTAGATTTTTCTTTCATAGCATTTGTTATAATGCCAAATAAAAAGTCATTTATATGATTAGTTGTGCAACGTCTGTTTCTTCCACTAGACCACAAGCTTCACAAGGGCAAAGACCCTATCTGTCTTATTCACTGTTGTTTTCCTTACTCTGGTACAGATCCTAGCACATAAGATCTGTTCAAAAATATTTGTGAAATGATAAAGGAAATTAATGAATTAAGGAATGATTACAGGAAAATAATTCATTGGGGAAAAAAGTATCAATGAAATGGCTCTTCAAGTTTCTTGCTACAACCCTAAGGCAAACCAAAAATGAAGAGAACCAGCCAATGACTTAGAAGAAAACATATACTTTTAAATTAGGTGAAATTAATTTTGTCAAGGGCATCAAATTAAAACCTTCAACGTATCACATTACAGAAGAACTGAGAGTCACTCTAGTCAAATTATATCCGTTGGTTCAGATATGGCTGAAAAAATGACCCACGCTGGCAGTTTCTCTCTCTCCCTCCCTTACTATTATCAGGCTGCAATAAACAAACTCCCAAATTTCAGAGGTACAATGAATGTTTACTTCGTGTTGTAATAATCTAATATGGGTGTTTCAGTTAAATGCTCTCTTGTAGGCAGGGACCCCAGTCTCATCTCATTTGGTGGCTTTGCCATCTTTCCCCACAAGGGGAAAGTACAAGGGGGACCATGAATGAGAGGTTTTAATGAACTAAGCTGGAAATGGAGCACCTCAATCCTGCTATCATTCTATCATGTTAGGAACTTCAACACAGTGCTACCTCATTGGACAGTAGGCTGGAAATGTTGTCTAGCTGCATGCATCCCCAGGAAGAAGAGGAGGTTGATGTGGGTGAGAGCCAGTCTGCCATGCCATGTAAAATTAAGCATTGCCTTTTCCTCTATCACACCAAAGTTGAGGAGGTCTGTAAAACTGCAAATGGACAGGGCTTTTTGTTTTTGTTTTTTAAACCCAAGACTTGTCTGTGACCTTCAAGGATGTAAAAAGACATAGGCATTATGTTATGTCAAAATGACCCCAAATGCTACAAATTAAGCATGATAATAGAACCTTGAGTAAGTCAAGTATCAACTTTTCTAGTACATAAAAACATTACTAAATTAAGCTTCTTCCCTCTCTATTTTTAACAGAATATTTGGGAATTTGATTATTACAGCCCAGTTATTTCCAAAAATGAGTAACACTTCCACAGGGCCCTGCTAAAATTCACAGAGGCATTTTAACTGCCTATGAATATTCAAAACCTCATTATTGTTGCAGTTTATAATTATCAAATTCCCTTGACAAAAATGTGCAGCACACAATAAAAAAAGGCAATCCATTTAAAAGTGTTGACATCCATGTTCAACTATTTCGCTTTAGTTCTTGGCTACTGCATCTGTATCATTGCAATTCACGTTGGGGAGATACTAAGATTTTGTGCATTTCTCCCCCCTCAAAGTGCCGCCTGTTGTTGATGATGTACCCTCCCTGCTTAGAGCACACGCTATTTTACAGGAGACATGACAAACAAAGAACTGACATAAAACTCAAACTGAAGCTTGGGATGGAGATAAAGATTTGTGTGCAACAGAAAGCAACATCAGAAGCTGAGAATATCTTCTCTGGCTTTGGAAGAACCATTATGATAAAGTGGCAATGAAAACAATGTGTAACTCCAAGCCTTGGAATATTAAGAATAATTCCATGGAAAATTACTATTTTTCCAACAAGTAGGCAGACATCTTTATTTGATCATCAAAACAGACCTGGAAGATAGTCAAAAAAAGTTCTCCAAGTCATCCCCCAGTATAAGACAGGTTTTACTTAGATATCTGTAGACCAATTCTTCCCTCTATAAATATTTATGGAATTCTTCCATGTGCCAGGAACTCTGCCAGTAGGAGACACATTGATTAAGAAAGTAAAAGTACCATCCTCAAGTAGCTCAGAACCCATCCATCCATCCTTATTTTCATATCCATGTCTTACCAATCTCCATCTTTTCTTTGTTTTCTTTCACCTTCTTAATTTCCTTTTTTCCTGGAAGAGCATAATCTTTAAGCAAACATTAACTGCACGTTCAGTATGTGCCAGGGAGTGTACTAGATGATGGTATTAAGTTGCTCATGGTACATTCAGGCAGACACTTATAACACAATGTAGAAGCTAGATGATATACCAGAGAAAAAGATATTTTAGTTCATGACCTGACTCAACCTAGAGGATCAGGAAAGCCAGTTCTGGGAAGCAGACACCTGATTTCAATAATAAAGAATCAATTTAAGTTAGTCAGCTAAGCAGTAGTAGGTCCGGGAGAATTGATCCAGAATTCGAGGTAAAGGTAAAGCAGTAAAAAGGCAAAGGCAAAGAGCAGGCATTGGGAATGGAGCTACAAGTTTAGGTTCCCTGCTGCAGCATGAAGGGTGAAGGTGGAACACAATCCAGGCCACTCAGACAAAGTAAAGAAGAACCAGATCTTTTGATGAAAAAACAAAAAGGGGGATGGATATTTGCAAGACAAATGGTCCATGTCTATGTGAGCAACTACTATGAACTCTTCAGCTCAGCACTCCTGACAGATCAAGTAGACCAAAATAAAGAGGGTTCTAACACCCTGCTTCTCCAGAGAAGCAGGGAAAGATATGGAGATAACAGTAGGTTTGTCTGCAGGTTTTTCCAAAATACCCAAAAGTGTATCCTCACTTCTTTCCTAACACCATAAATCTGGAGATCTTGATGCATCCTTGAAATGAGAATGGGAAGTACATGGAGCTTAGCCATACTCATTTTGTTATTTTGGTCTCCCTCTTCTGCCCCATCACCATTCAAAGCCAGTTTCATAGAGAATTTGAATAAGTATGTATGCTTGAGTTCATAAATATACAACAAATACTTTGAAAGGGGTAATACATAATGTTTTTATATGTCCAAGGAACATTTGGAAACACTAAACATTCTAAGCCACAAAGGAAATCTCAGTAAATTCTGCCAAAATATAAATTATACTAAAGTATACATCATGGTGATTAAAATGCAATAGCACTAAAAATTAATAGCAAAGTTCTAACCACTTGCCAACTACTCAGAAAGTACAATGATTATTTAGGTCTTACTTTGGATTAAAGGAAAAACAGACAACTCAAGGCTATTTGGAAAGTTAAAAAAAAAGAGAGAGATGGCACAGTATGTTAAGGCACATGGAATAATTTCAACTTTTTTTTGTCAAAATTCATTTTTATCAATAGAAAATAAACACTTATTCCAGTTGCTTGCGTTTGTATATATATGCTATGGGAAATAGTCGTGAAGATTTTCAACTTGCTCATGGATTTCTGCTGAGTACCAGCATTGATTCCTGCCCTATATTCTCAGGATAAAGTTGAAATGTCCTGACATTTAGTGGAGAAAGTTGACAGGAAGTTGAACTTGGTGAAATGATTTAAAACATGACAGGAGATAATTATTATCTTTAACATATAATGAGCTCTTGTAAGTGCATAGAAAAGGGTAAATTACTTCTTCTAGGATCCCAATTATTCTAATGTTGTTTCGTCTTATCGTATCGTTTATCTCTCGAATTCTGCCCTTGTGATCCAGTAGTTGTTTATCTCTCTTTTTCTCAGCTTCTTTATTTTCCATCATTTGGTCTTCTATATCGCTGATTCTCTCTTCTACTTCATTTATCCTAGCAGTTAGTGCCCACATTTTTGATTGCACCTCATTAATAGCCTTTTTGATTTCAACTTGGTTAGATTTTAGTTCTTTTATTTCTCCAGAAAGGGTTTTCCTAATAACTTCCATGCTTTTTTCAAGCCCAGCTAGTATCTTTAAAATCATGATTCTGAACTCTAGGTCTGACATCGTACTAATGTCCATATTAAGTAGGTCCCTGGCAGACGGTACTACTTCTTGTTCTTTTTGTTGAGGTGACTTTTTTTGTCTTTGACCTCAGCCACAGCAACTTCTTCCTAGAAACATCGCCAAAGGCAAGGGAAGTAAGGGCAAAAATGAACCATTGGGATTTCATCAAGATAAAAAGCTTTTGCACAGGGGCGCCTGGGTAGCTCAGTCGGTAAGCATCTGCCTTCGGCTCAGGTCATGGTCCCAGGGTCCTGGGATCGAGCCCCGTATCAGGCTCTCTGCTAGGTAGGAAGCCTGCTTCTCCCTCTCCCACTCCCCTGCTTGTGTTCCCTCTCTGGCTGTGTCTCTCTCTGTCAAACAAACAAATTAAATAAATAAATTGAAACCTTAAAAAAAAAAAAAGCTTTTGCACAGGAAAAGAAACAGTCAACAAAACCAAAAGACAACTGACAGAATGGGAGAAAATATTTGCAAATGACATATCAGATAAAGGGCTAGTATCCTAAATCTATAAAGAACTTATCAAACTCAACACCCAAAGAACAAATAATCCAATCAAGAAATGGGCGGAAGACATGAACAGATATTTTTCCAAAGAAGACATCCAAATGGCCAACAGACACATGAAAAAGTGCTCAACATCACTTGGCATCAGGGAAATCCAAATCAAAACCTCCATGAGATACCACCTCACACCAGTCAGAATGGCTAAAATTAACAAGTCTGGAAATGACAGCTTTTGATGGGGATGAGGAGAAAGGGGAACCCTCCTACACTGTTGGTGGGAATGCAAGCTGGTGCAACCGTTCTGGAAAACAGTATGGCAGTTCCTCAAAGAGTTGACAATAGAGCTACCCTACAATCCAGCAATTGCACTACTGGGTATTTACCACAAAGATACAAATGTAGGGATCCAAAGGGGTACATGAACCCCAATGTTTATAGCAACAATGTTCACAATAGCCAAACTGTGGAAAGAGCCAAGATGTCCATCGACAGATGAGTGGATAAAGAAGAAGTGGTATATATACACAATGGAATATTATGCATCCATCAAAAGGAATGAGATCTCGCCATTTGCGATGACGTGGATGGAACTGGAGAGTGTTATGCTGAGTGAAATAAGTCAATCAGAGAAAGACATGTATCATACAACCTCACTGATATGAGAAATTCTTAATCTCAGGAAATAAACTGAGGGTTGCTGGAGTGGTGGGGGGTGGGAGGGATGGGGTGGCTGGGTGATAGACATTGGGGAGGGTATGTCCTATGCTGAATGCTGTGAATTGTGCAAGACTGTTGAATCACAGATCTGTACCTCTGAAACAAATAATGCAATATACATTAAGAAAAAAAAAGAAAGAAGAAGATAGCAGGAGGGGAAGAATGAAGGGGGGTAAATCGGAGGGGGAGACGAACCATGAGAGATGATGGACTCTGAAAAACAAACTGAGGGTTCTAGAGGGGAGGGGTGTGGGAGAATGGGTTAGCCTGGTGATGGGTATTAAAGAGGGCACATTCTGCGTGGAGCACTGGGTGTTATGCACAAACAATGAATCATGGAACACTACATCAAAAACTAATGATGTAATGTATGGTGATTAACATAACAAGAAAAAAATTTAAAGAAAAAAAGGGTAAATTACAATGGAAAAGGGCAAATGACCTTAACAGATGATTTAAGAAACAAGAAATACACAAAAGTGTTAAACCTATGAAAAATCTCAAGTTTAGGGGTGCATGGGCAGCTCAGTCTGTTGAGCTTCTGATTCTTGATTTCGGCTTGGGTGGTGGGATCCAGCCCCATGTCAGGCTCCGTGCTCAGCTAGGAGCCTGCTTGGGGTTCTCTTTCTCCCTTTCCCTCTCCTCTCACTTGCATTCTCTCTCTCTTTCTTTTTCTTGATCTCTAAAATAAATGAATGAATGAATGAATGAATAAATAAATAAATAAATAAATAAATAAAATCTTTACCCCCTCAAGTTTATCAACCAACAAAAAGGATGAAAGTTTTAAGATGCCACTTGTTGCCCATAAGAATTTGTGCTATTCCTTATTAAATATTGAAACTTTTCATATGAATTAACACCATTAATACAACAATCTTATGAGTGGATATTATCATTATCATTGTTTGATAAATGATAAAATTGGAATATGAAAAATTTATATATATTTATCGTTGTTGGTAGATTTTTTTGAATCAGATTGACAAACATTTAATTTAGAGCAAAACGCAGTGCTGGAGTTGCTACAGCAGAATGGCTGTAGATTCTTATAGACACCTCGAGTTCAAATTGGTCCATTTTCTTGGCATGCAATTTGAGTGCATAAAAGAAAAGTTGTTTTTTTGTAAAAGATTTTTTATTTTAGGGGTGCCTGGGTGGCTCAGTCATTAAGCGTCTGCCTTCGGCTCAGGTCATGATCCCAGGGTCCTGGGATCGAGCCCCGTATCAGGCTCTCTGCTAGGTGGGAAGCCTGCTTCTCCCTCTCCCACTCCCCCTGCTTCTGTTCCCTTTTTCTCTCTCTCTCTCTCTCTGTGTCAAATAAATAAATAAAATCTTAAAAAAAGATTTATTTTA
Source organism: Callorhinus ursinus (assembly GCF_003265705.2). NCBI lineage: Eukaryota > Metazoa > Chordata > Mammalia > Carnivora > Otariidae > Callorhinus > Callorhinus ursinus. Next base: position 29,847,463 of record NW_027397077.1, on the reverse strand, counting down.
GAGACAGAGAGAGAGAGAGCACATGAATGGGGTGAGGGGGAGAGGGAGACAGAAAATCTCAAGCAGACTTCCTGCTGAGAGGGGGGACCCCGATTTGAAGCTCAATCCCATGACCATGAGATCATGACCTGAGCCAAAATCAAGAGTTGGACCCTTAACCGACTGAGCCAGCCAGGTGCCCCATGCATAAAAGGAAAGTTTTAAAATCTGTAAAATCTTCAAAATGTTCCACCTCTATGAATTTGTCCTAAAATGTTTCACCTTTATGAATTTATGCTGAAGGAAAAAAAATCAAAGATTAGTGACGTTCAAGGTTGCTCCCTGGAAAGCTATGAATGGAAGCACAATTTCATAACCAAATATTTAATGAAAGTGGCTTGGGTACATACAGTATGGAATAGTCAGAAAGGGAATTCTAAACAGCTATTTAAGATAATCCTCACAAGGAATATATAACAAGGTAGGGAGCTGGCCATGATATAATGAAGTAAATAAAAATAGGATTCAAAACTTCAAATACTATAAATCTAAGTTTTTGATTTTAGAAATCTTGTAACTATACATGTACATTAACACAGACACACGGCACCCACCCAATAAATGTAAAGGAAAATAAATCCAAATTTTAACAGAGACAAGCGGTCAGCCATTAGAAAGTAGATTTTAATTTTCTCCTTTTCTGTTTAACTTAAATTACAAACAGGGAGAGTGATTTGTAATGTGTGCATTTCATGCGTCTTAGATTTTGAAGCAGGTAGAGTCAACATTGGCACAAACTGACACGGCTGTTCTTGAATGTAGGGTCCCACTCAAGTTAATGAGTAAATATCCTTCACAGCAGATGTGTAAACAGGACCTTGATTAATGAATATGCTAACAGTTTTTCTCTGCTTCACATATTAACCTCTGTTTGGTTTTTAATTGTGACATGTCCTAATGAGAAAAGACTTAAATTTATCAGTTCTGATCAAATCCTGAAGTTACCATTTCAAAACTTTTCTAACACTGTTTTCCTGCCATTAAGAATTGTCCGGGATAAGGATGACTTGGAGTCTCTTGTCACCACCCACGCCTCCTATTTGTTTGCCATCAGCTCTCCTGGGAAGCCCCCAGGCAGGTCTGCTTAGAGCACATTTCCCATCCTGCCAGGATGGGGATAAAGACAACTAGAAGCACACAGGGAAGGAAACTGTTCAGCCAGGTCCTCTGTTCTTTCTTCTTTCTTCTTCTTTCTTCTTCTTTCTTTCTTTTCTTTCTTTCTTTCTTTCTTTCTTTCTTTCTTTCTTTCTTTCTTT